>NC_052050.1:137897888-138127888 GCF_903992535.2 Arvicola amphibius | reverse complement strand
TAAGTACATACCTCTTCTTTGATTGTGGCAACAGTAAATGAAATTGTGTTTGCAATTCTCAACGAGGCTGAACTTTGTGAGCCTTCAGGACCCCGAGTTAGCAGCTTCCTTTGTGAATTCAAAACACTTACTACAGACCTTACAGAAGCAGGGTAGACTATCAGTTCTTAAAGGTTTGACTTGCAAAAGTGTGTTTCTAAAGTGTACAACCCCGAATGAAGTAAGTGTTATCCCAATTACATCCTTCAGAACATCAAGGATGAACAATGGTACAGCTCCAGTAGTCCAGAGCTCAGAGCAAGCAGAGGATGCTGCAAATGACAGACACAACCATTGTTGTGATCATCTTCGGGAATAAGGACTTCACCTAAGACAGTTCAGGCACCCTTGACACTCAGAAATGAACAATGTGTTCATTTCTTCATATAGGAAACAACTAACTTTGGTGCTATGCACAAGATGGATATTTGTGCATAAAGTGGTACCCATTTATCAGGAAATTAAATGTCCCCATTCTTCATAACAGGAGTTATGATTCTACCAGACAAAAGCAAAGACAGTTTCATGACAATTACTCCAGGACAAAATTGTTTTCACTTGCATATTATTTTGCATGAAAAGCTCTTGGGTTTTGTCTCCATCCCAGATCAAAGCTGGTCCATCTTAACCTGGACCAAATCCATAGTCTTTTGTTTCCTGTGGAACAAAAGCAAAACTGCTTCTCCAAAGCAATGTATCTTCTAAGTTCCATTTGACAAATATACTTTTGACTTCTGTTTTAAAGCTAAGGCATTTAAAAAAAAATATTTAGGTTGTTACATTGTATCAGTCTCTCTTTCAGTCCCATGTCTCCCAGCAGCTGTCACTGGTCCATCAGCCATCAAAAACTTTAAAACCAACACAACACTGTATGGGATTCAGACCACCTGTGTATTTTCCACCTTTGTGTGGCTTTTTTCTTTTATAGTTTATTTTTTAAAATTACTTATTTCTTTTTATAACTGTCTATATGCTTTTATCTCTCTCTCCCAAGCCTGCATAGATTTAAAAAAAAAAACACTGTGATCCATTTACAGGGTGTTTTTTGTTTTGTTTTGTTTGTCTAAATCTGTTTCTATTGTATATCTGTAATCATTTTTTTGATCACTGTTTTAAACTGGTTGGCTAGGACCAATGCAGCTATTGGTTCTGACCCTCTTGGCTTTTCAACATGGCAGAAGTAGCAACTAACTTCACACTTACCTCCCCCCACCCACCCAATGCTGCCACCAGGTAGTGTTCAGCTGGTCCATAAACCTTTTTTGTCCATATGAGCAAAAGCTAAATCTACCACCCAATGCAGAGCTGATTAGCCTCTCTGTACCAAGGCCTATGTGAGACTGCAGAAACCCACCATGCCAGTTAGCCCATGGTGGCTGGCTCCATCTTGCAGGCAACTATTGGGAGCCACATCTCTGCACTGCTGCAGGTGTGAGACTGTGAGACTAGGAAGCCTAGTGTGGCTCCATTTCTAGGTGTTCAGAACCCATTTTAAGCTTTCTCAGAACTTACAGAAATTTGAGAGCCTCATGTTGGTACACCATTTATAACTGGATATTTGTCTCCTGCCTGCCAGTTCCCAAATAAACACTGAGGCTTAATATTAATTACAAACTGGCTGATGGCTCAAACTTATTACTAACTTGCTTTTATATCTTAAATTAACCCATTTCTATTATTCTGTATTTTATCACAAGGCTTGTGGCCTGTCACATCACATCTTGCTTCTTCCGCAACTTCTGGCGTCTTTCAGATTCCACCTTTGTTCTCCCTGTCTCTCTGCTAGGATTTCCCACCTGGCTCTATTCTGCCTGGCTATTGACCAAATAAGTATCTTTATTAACCAAAGGTGCTCTGGCTAAGCTGGTGGAAGCTATTAGGACCAATGAGAATGACAATTATGATGAGATCCGCAGCCACTGGGGAGGCAACATTCTGGAGGCTTGCATTGACAAGCTGGAAAAGACAAAGGGTGGGTGTTAGTTAGGGTTCCTATGGCCGTGACAAAACACCATAACCAAAGGCAACTTGGGGAGGAGAGGGTTTATTTGCCCTAGATTTTCCATCATTGGAAGAAGTCAGGACAGAAAGTCAAACAGGCCAGGAATCTGGAGGCCATGGAGATGTGCTGCTTACTGACTTGCTCCTCATGGTTTACTCAGCCCGCTTTCTTACAGAACCCAGACCAGGAGCCCAGGCAGGGCACCACCCACAATGGGCTGGCCACTCCCCCATTGATCACTAATTAAGAAAATACCCTATGGGCTTACCTGTAGTCCAATCTTAGGGAGGCGTTTCTCTCAACTGAAACTCTCGGATGACTCTAGTTTGTGTTGACATAAAACTAGAAGCGCAGCAGTATTAGCAACTCGACCTCTTGACTTTGCAGTGTTGCTAGGATGTTTTCCTGCTTCAGTAGTAAACGTTATCCCTGTTCGCTCCCTATGCCTATAGCCAGATACCTATGAAAGCTACCTGGAAAAAGGGAGGATTTATTTTGTTCATGGTTTCACAGGGTTTCCTCTATTACAATGGGGAAGGCATGACACAGCCAATCACGGTGGCCAGGAAGCAGGGAGACTAGAGAGGATGCTGCCCAAATAGGCACCTTCCTCATCTTCCCCTTCATTCTGTCTATCCCTCCCAAGGAATAGGGTACACATTTAGGGAAAATCACTCCCCACTTAGTTAATACTCTCTGAAAACACCCTCACAGGCACACCTGGAGACAAGATCCCCTAGGTGCTTCTCAATCCCATTAAGCTGAGAATTTAATCTTCACAGGTTTCAATGAATATCACCTTAGCGTTCACATTTTTGTATTTTTCCACCCATGTGAGCTATGGGCTGGGCTTTCAACTCATCTAAAGTAAAAAAAAACAGGATAATGTGCTAGATGTGGGGCTTGAGGATGCCAGGAGGCTTCCTTTTAGCACCTTTGGATTTGAGTTTGAGCTGTCAGGTAAGACACGGGGAGGCTATGCTGGCAGGGCTACTTGTACAAACCAACCCTAGGGAGAGGGCCCTGGGCTATGAGTTTAGGAAGAGCAATTCAGACATCCAAGCACCCCAGTTGAATTCTCAGACGATTCTTGCTTCAGCTGTCACCGGAGTGAGGCTGCACGAGAGACCACAAGAAAGGGGAAATGGGACAGGCACCTACCGGGCTCTGTGGTAGCATAAAATAGTGTTGTTTGTTTGGGGACCCCAAGGTCTGATGTTGTTGTGATAGCATGGCAGTAAACAGCACACCTGTCCACAGAAAGCCAGCCAGAAATGAGAAAACAGTCCTTCAGGTGCCAGCTTTACTGATGGGTCTGTGAGAGTCACCGCAGCCCTGTCTGCTTGCCCTGCAAGTTGCCTGATCCCAAACACAAAAGCACGCTAGCAAATGACCTGGGAAGAAATAAACACTGACAAACCCAGTATGGTTTGAAGAGGCAGAGAGAAGAAAGAGCAAGTAGGAAATTGAATCTTCATGTAAATAAAAAACAAAACAAAACAAAAGCTTGAAACATGTTAGCATTGTACGCTGGTGTCTTAGTTAGGGTTTCTATTTCTATGAAGAGACACCATGACCACAGCAACTCTTATAAAGGAAAACATTTAAGGGCTTACAGTTTCAGAAGTTCAGTCCATTATCATAATGGTGGGACATGGTAGCGTGCAGGCAGACAGGGTGCTGGAGAAGGAACTGAGACTCTCACATCTTGATCCATAGGCAACAGGAAGTGAACTGAGACACTGAGTGTGACTTGAGCATATATGAGACCTTAAATTCCATCCCCACAGTGACACACTTCCTCCAACAAGGCTACACCTCCTAATAGCACCACTTCCTATGAGCCAAGCATTCAAACACAAGAGTCTATGGGGACTGTCCATATTTAGACCATCATACCCAGAATCAGAGACTTTCAATCAAACCTTTCCAGTTCTGAGAATGTCAGCTGTTGACTTGTTTAATTTTTCCAAGTGTGTCAATCCTTGTGGACATGTGATATGGGTAAAACGGATTCCTAGTCATTTTTGTGTTTATTACAGTTTTCCTAACTTCCAGCTCTTTATAAGTGGGTTGCTCAGTGTATTAAAGAATTTTATTCTGTTTTTAAAAAAATCTTTTGTAAGTGGTATGACTCATTGTTTAATTTCTTTGGGACTAGCTGAAAGATTTTATATGTGTGTGTATGTGTGTATATATATATATATATGTCTGTGTGTGTATGTGTGTTTGAGTGCATACATATATATGTATGTATATCACATTTTTATTGGAGAAGCTTTTAAATTAATATAGTTTTGAGTATGTAGTAACTCCCAGTGGTCTTCTCCTGGGCTGAGACTATACCTTGGGTGATATATTGCTGTGGTATTTAGTAAGTTAAATAGAGATTTTTTTTAAAAAAAAATTCCAAACATCCATGATTAGTCCAGGCTGAAAATAACATTGGATTTCTCCCCATAGATACTTCTCTCTGATAACTGAAATATCATAAAAAGCCAAGAAGCCTTAGCTTACACAAAAACTATTTTTGATGTAAGGAGTTTTATTTACATATTCTGTACCCTATCAACAAATAAAAAAATTTGCATCCACTTGCTAAGGTTCATACCTCCAAGACTGTACTAAATTTTGTCCCTCTGACTCTTTTGGGAGGAGGGCTTTTAAGGTGGGTAGAGGAATCATGTCTCTTCTGCATAATTAGCTTATTATACCATGATAGTTCCAAATGCTTGCCTTTTACAGGTGCCCACCTGCCCTTCACTGTTCTCATTGTATGAAGCCTTACCTGCAGACAACTGGTCAACCTTGGACTTCCAGCCTCCTGAACCATGAGGAAAATTATCTTTCCTTTATAAAGTATTGAGTCTGAGGTGTTTTGTTACAGCCACAAAAAAATGTACTAAGATAATTATTATAACCCTGCTAGTACTCAAAGGCCAGGACTCTGTGCCAGCTGAACTTGAGGCTAATCTGTTAAGCTGTACCCACTACTTCCTCCCCTCTTTGTGTCCACTTATTGGTGCTCAGCCTCATCTCCTTCATGCAAACTTTTCTCTCAGCTCAAACACCTGACTGTGGTTCCTGTTGGGTTTGACAAAGACTCTAACCCTCAGTTATCATTCTGGAACTTGGACTCTTCGGAAGCTTCTAGCAACAACTCATTCTATGTCCTGGTGTTGCTCCCTAATAGGGATAAGTAGTTCCCACTCGAGATTATGCTCTCGTACCACTCCTGAATGTTCTAGCAGCCCACTTGAGACACCAACTTAGACAGGCTTCCCCAGATTCCTAAAAGGAATGAAATGAGAAAGGGCTTAAATCAGAGTCCTTAATATGGGGAGAGACTTGAAAGAGGGTGCCATTTCTAGTCACTTCAAAACTGACCAGAAAGTCAACATTACTCTTGGAGAGGAAAATAAGTATCTTTCTTAATTATAGCAATCCATTACATTTTTCTCTAGCTTTTTCAACCGTTCTGTCTCAGGAGGAGAGGACAATTTGAGCATTAGTGTCACCAAGAGCCACACAGCACAGCATGTCAGCAGCGTTCAAGGGCATTTATTGAACATAGACGTGGTGCCAGGCACTGTGTTGGTTCCCACCTGTTGGCACAGTCTTTTCTCTTAAAGAGCTTGTTGATATGGAGCAGGACACATGTACCAAAGAAAATAATTCCATGACAATCTCAGAAGAATGACTGATAATGAGAGTTATGGGAGTGGTGGTGTTGAGTAGAGTCATGGACCCTGGAGAAGGCTTTATGTTAGACCACATCCATTGAGCTGTATCTTCAAGAATGAACAAGAGTCTTGTAGGCAGAGGCTGGCTTATTGATTTTTCCATGACTCATGGAAGCAGGAAATATATGTAGGTTTTGGGAAGATGAGCTGCTGAATGTTGTTTGTGCCACTGGAAATAGAGGAAGCAGAAGTAGACAAAGCTGATGCTGAAGGATATAATAAGACAGAATATGTAAGCGATTGGGACTTTGGGAAGTAGGAGAATGTCACAACCAGTCTGGAAGTTAGAAGTTACTCATCCAGCAGAGATGGGTTAGGTAGCTGAGGGCAGGGTGCAGCTGGAAGCAAAGAGGACATTAGAAGCAGCAAGAAGGCCTTGGAGACCTCTGTCTTGGCTCTGTTGAGTGTTTATTGGAACTCAAACCAAGTAATGAAAGCAACTGTGACACTTCTTGGAGAGAGTCACTTGTGTTCCAGGAGCCTAGAATAGGACAATTCAAAGTGTGGGACCACAGCTGTAGTAACGTCCCCTGTTTGGTAGACATGCAAGTTTGTGAGCAGTCTCCACATCATCTGAAGGGCACTTTTGGGGACATGTCCTGGATTTCCAGGCATCTCACGAGCTCACAGGCTCTGGGGTTCTGGGTCAGGGCCTTGGCTTCTGTGTTTTCTATAAAACTTACACTGGTGTTGATGAACAATATGTGATCTGTACCAGGGTCTGCAGTTAAAGCACATCTAACTAGAATCCAATGTCCACTGAAGTGTGGGAACTCTTTTGCATGCCGTGAACACAGCATCTTAGAGTTGTATTGCTATTGACTAGGGTGCCATTAAGTAAGGGCCTAAAGGAAACATCATTTTCCAGGTTGGTGTGTTGTAAATTAATTTGTGATTAAGAACTTAAGAGTGAGTGCCATAGCAAATTGAGACCTTGACATATGGACATGGTATTGTAACGGCATGGAATAGTCTATTTCTCCCTTCTTCTCCTAGATTAACACAATACTTTATCCTAGAACTCCTTCCCATTTTCTTTCTTTCTCTTCCTCCCTCCCTCAGCAGGCCAAGACAGTACAAGTACCATAAGTTTCAGTCCAGCCTGGGCTACCTAGTAAGTCATAGGCCAGCTTGGGTCACAGAGTTGAAACCTGAATCAAATACAACACAACACCGCTTAGATATTATGCACTATAGTTTTCAGCTAGGTTACAGGAGGCCGAGTTTTATATACATCTTCTCTCCCTTCTTTGCCTGGCATCCTGAGTCAAGCCAGCTGCCACATTGTATGTTGTTTTATGGAGAGGACCCAAAGGCAAGGAACTGGCTCCTCTGCACAATAGCCATTTTGGATCCTGAACTTGCTAGCGACCACTCTGTAAATAAACTTGAAGCCAGGTCCTCCCTTGGCAGAGTTTTCAGATGACCACACAGCCTCCAGAGAGGCTCCGAGCTAGAGGAACCCAGATATACTGTACCTGGATTTTTGACTCATAGAAACTATGAAATAATAAACATGTGCTATTGGAAACCATGCTGCTTGGGGGTAATTCATGATCTAGAAATAGATGTTTAATACAAAGCAAATTCCTGAGTATTATGTTGGTCTGTCACTAGGATCCCTCCCAGCCTTCCCTCTCACTGTATAAATGGATGATGGGTGAATAAACACCGTAAGCATGATTAGAAAGTGTTACACGGAGGAGTGGGCTGCGTCCCGCCGTTCAGCTAGCTTAACTCCCGAAATAACCACACAGAAATTGTATTAATTAAATTACTGCCTGGCCCATTAGCTCTAGCCTCTTATTGGCTGACTCTCACATCTTGATTAACCCATTCTATTAAATCTGTGTATCTCCACATGACTGTGGCTTACCGGCAAGATTCTAATCTATGTCAATCTCAGGCTGGAGAACCATGGCGTCTGCCACTCTGCCCTTCTTCCCAGAATTCTGTTCTGTCTTCCCCGCCTACCTGAGATCCGCCCTATCAACTAGGCCAAGGCAGTTTCTTTAATAACCAATGAAAGCAACACAAATACAGAAGGACCTCCTACGCTGAGAAAGATAATTTGCTCTGGTCATAGTTGTTAAGTGGCAAGTATGGGATTTGAACTCAGATCTGTCTAGTTCCAAAGCTGAGCTCTTTTCAGTAAGCCATTCTGCCTTAAGACTTAAGGCTAATCTCATTTTGCCCACTCATTACGAGGTCCAGAGAGGGAGAAGAAAAGCTCCCAGCTTTCCACCTTGTGTGGTATGAATCACACTCAACTTTTCCAAGTCTTTCGCGTCCGTTCACTCTTTTAGTGAATCATTCCCAAAGATACTACAAATTGGATTTTGATCTTCTCCCCTGCCCCCACATCCATCCTCCTGATTTCTCCAGCCACTGCTGTTGGAGCCCTATCACCGTGACTCAACACGTCAATGGCCTTCTTTGGGGAGTGGCACATGTATAAATGGGGAGGATGGAGGGAGGGTGAGTCATGTCTCCCGGAGCTGATCTTATTGTTTGCTTGATTAACTTTCTTTGAAGACCAGCAAAGTCACAGCTGGGAGGATCAGTGTGAAGAGAGGAATGGGGGGCCAAAAGGAAGGTAGGACCCCAGCAATGAAGTTGCTGGAGTTCCTCAGTAGAAAGGATAATTATAGCGAGTGACTAAGGGTTTAGATTAACTATGGACACACACCCAGGTTCCCCCACCTTCCCAGAAGCTCAGTAGCAGGGAAATCAATATGCTCATGTAAAGCAGCTGCCTCTCATGGCAATGACTTAACAAGGCAAATTTATCTTTAAATTTTATCTTTAAATTGTATGGCAAGTGCATGTGTTAAATAAAAATAGATTTGCAAGTCAGTTTTTATTAAAAGGAATTGCCTATATTCTGTGGATTCATCTCAGCTCCCATGCTGAGCAGTGCATACACCTCCACATACTGTATTCATGTATATAGAAAAAATTAGAACATGCCTTCTTGGGCTGGGAGTATAGCTCAGTGGCAAAGGACATGCTTAGCATAAACAAACAACATCCTGAGTTTGAGCTGCACCAAAAAAGAGAATATATACATATGTATGTATATATATATATATATATATATATATATATATATATATATATTCTCCATAGCTTAGGCTGCCTCAAAAGAATTTGCCAATTAAAAACCGCCCTTTAGCAATGCCCTGAATAAAGTTGTAAACAAAGCCAGCAAGCTATGTTTACTTGTTAAATTGCCTGAAATAGTAATGTACCACACAGCCTGAGAGGATTACCGACTTACGAAGTATAGAAATTGTTGCTGGAAGATCTCTCCGGCACTCTCTCTCTAAGCTTTTCTGCCCCTGTGCAACGCTCTGCTTTTAATACCCTCTTGGCAGTTGCTTTATTTTCCTCCCTTGATTGCCTCTGAATGTACTGTAATCCTCTTTTCCGGTCGGTCACTGTCCCTTTTCCTACAGGTAAATGAACGGCTTCCAGCTGTAGGGCAGATGCAATGGTAAAGGAAAAAGTACCAATCGCTGTGTCTGAGGTTTACATGGCAGACACATTGAAAAGTTTACAGGCTTGGGCATGTTTAGGAAACAGACGGTAAACAAATGAAGCATTGACGGGCTTGCAAATCCCAGTTCTTTCGTAGCTGTGTGCTTGGGAGTGGGTGGGGCAAAGAAATGGGAGGAAATAATGAGGGTATGGGCAGGAAAGGGTTGCCATTTTCCACATTCTTCTAGACATGGGTGGAAGGAAGGATGTGGGTAGGAGACATTTATCTTTTGCTTTGTCCTTTGACCAATCCCTAAGTTACTGAGCTCCTTGGAATTCAAAATTATCATTAGGGAGTCCCTAGTGCATAGCTCTGTGACCCTACATCAGTTCACCCAATAAATTCACATTTGTCCAGACTAAGATAAGGCTGGAATAGAAAGAACTTCATGGCTGGGGATCAGGCCTCGTGCCTGTTATCTCAGTATTGAGGAGGCTGAGCCAGGAGAATTACTGGGAATTTGAAGGCCAACCTAGGCTAACTCAGTGTGGGTTACAGCGTGAAACGCTGCTTCAAAGGACAAACCAACCAAAAGACAAAGTGGGGACTCAAGGCCTTCGTGCGCTGTAAGTGAGAACACGGCAGAGAGGAGCCTTTGAGATTTTCCCCTGGACCTCAATCGCTTGGTCAGCATGTTGAGCAGTTTTGCTGATTTCACACATGAATGTGAACCTGGAAGACCAGATGAAGAGAAGGGCTGAGAAGTGATTGAACAGTCAGCTTTCAGTCACTGTGGCAAAGTACCTGAGCTAAGCAGTTTCAGTGAAGTCAAGATATCTTTATGTTGTTTTAACTTAGCAGTCCATTCGGTGAAATGTTTCTCTGTACTTAACTCCTTCACAGTCAAAACATTCAAAGAAAACACAATAATATACATAATGCAGACTCTCTGAGTATATTTCATCTTTATGTGGCTTATTTTTCTTACTCTATTACTTTTTCTACAAGCTTAATATTTATTATCTTTACTCCTTTAAACTATGACTGTCTGTACTCTTTTATATTACATTTACTGTCTCTTTACTCCTCTCTCCCAAGCCTATGTATGTTTTTTAACACACATTGTGTTCTCATTTAGAGATCTTTTATGTCGGAATCTGTTCTTATTGCGTATCTGTGGTCTTTTTCTGACCAGGACTGCTTCTTAAAATGCTAAGTACTTCTTAAAAACCTAAGCACCTAAGCAGCAGTGTTGCTGGGGCAAACTTGCTTGCTTGCTCTGCCCCGTCCAGTACGACAAAGCAGTTTGCTGCCTCTGAGAGCCGTGTGAATTGCCCCAGGTAAAGTTCTGATGTCTGTCTCCAGCTGGGCTACATGGCTTCTCCTAACCCCGCCTTTTTTCTCCCAGTATTCAGTTTAGTTTCCCCTGCCTGGCTCTACTCTGCCCTATCAATAGGCCAAGGCAGTTTCTTTACTCATTAACCAATAGTATTCACAGTGTACAGAGGGGAATCCCACATCAGGTGGCCGCAGGGCGGAAAATCAAATGAGGGTTTTCCAATCACAAAGGAAGTATTATCTGAGGCAGATATTTGTTAGTTAAATCCAGCAATGTGTAATAGACGCCAGAAATAGAAAGCCACGTGGACCATCAAGTCACTTCCCAAAGGAGTGGCTGGAGAGGCCGGAGTGAAGTCATTCTTCCCTGTCCTCAGAGCATCACTATCACGGCTCCATTTGGTCACAGCTTCAACCCTGGCAGGTCCTGACAGCATCAGTGTCCGCAAACATGGAAGGGACACACTGTTTAGGGTTGTCCCCCAAGCAGCACATGCAGCTGCCTTGCCACCACAGGCTTAGGCCACCAGAAAATGATAGAGGAGAACTCAGCTTCCTGTTTTGGAGTGTGAAAAACAAACCCAGACTCCAGGACCTTTCTGAACCCAAATGGATCATCTCTGCAGTGCTCAGTGCTAAAAGCATCCCTTCAAGTTTCCATGGGGAGAGAAAGAGCTGCTTTCTAGGGGGGAACTGTGAGGCCCAAATGGTTTGGTTCCTCTGAGAAAACATGGATGTGGGAAACGATGGGAGTCCTGAGTTCCACCGCTGGTCATCAAAGTTCAAATTCAAATTTGGATTCAATTAACAGTCCCCACCCCTCAAAAGCTAGCACCTTGTGACTCGAGGTTTATTTGGAAATAGGCTCTTTGTAGGGGTAATCAAATTCTAATAAGGAGTAGATTCAGACGAATCCTAATCCGGTATGATTGATCTTCTTTACAAAAGGTGAAATTTGGACATTAGTGAAACACAATCTTGGAAGAGAAAGGACAGGAAATGACTCAGGGACAAGGTGGTTCATTATAAGACAAGGAATACATGCGGCTTCCCGAATGGAGAAGTAGGAGGGGCTGGACCACACACCCTTCTCCAGTACCTACAGAGGGAGCATGGGTTTGCCAGCACCTGGATTCCAGACTTCCCGCTGTGAGACAGCCAACTCTCCTGGTCAAGACACACACTTTGGCTACTTTCGATGACACCCCTAGGAGATCAATGCATAAACAGCAGAGTGTGTTCTCGCTAAAGAGACCAGAGTAGGTGGGGACTCAATGAAACAAAGATGTTTAAAACCCTCAGATGAAGAGGCTGTTGTGAGAAACCTGGAGAGTGAAGAGACCACAAATACTGCTTCCTGGAAATAGGTTCCAAGGGGCTCGGGCTAGGTGGTATTTGACTAAGGATGGCTGTGGGCACCTTGTTCAGCGGAGAGGTCTGTTTTTCCTGCCACACCTTCCTGGCCATTGTGTTTCCCATTAAAACAAAGAACTGTCCGCTACAGGGAACCTTCAGGCCCATGGTGCTTTTATTCTTTGGCTTCCTGGCTCATTCTCCCCCCCCCCTTTGGACAGGGTTTCAATGACTCTGGGTATGCTGTCAGAGACTAGTTGGAAAAAGGAGTTGGGTCTCCAGTCTTCCGTAGATCCCATGGGCTTTTGCCTTTTCTTTTGGGTCCCTGTGAAGGGATGCTGTAAGGGAGAGCAGGGGCATTGTCTGCCTCACCTTCTTGGAACTGGGAGGGGCCCAGGACACAGGACACATGAATTCCAGGGATGTGACTGCGTGCTGGGGGATGGGGACATGGTGTCATTTGTCATTCCACCACCACACAGCCCCCAGCATGCTCAACTTTTCTCAGAATCCACTTTGCCTGTCCCTTGCGCCTCTCCTGCTTCCAGGAAAGTAAGTCAGAGATGACTCGTTTCTCCCACAGCACCAGTCAACCATTCAACGGGTCCCTGAGTGAAGCTAGGAAGTCGATTAGGAGGCAGGGAAGGTGGAAGCGGCATGAGTCATCCACAGCAGAAGACAGGTGGTAGCTGAGATTTGGAACTCCAGCCACACCTGTGGGGCTGGGATGGTCAAGTAAAGCAAGCTTTGGGACTCCCCAAAGCCTGTCATTGTCAGGCAAGGTGGCACCTGTCATTCTAGCACTTGGGAGGTAGATATGAGATAATCAGGAGTCCAAGGTTATCCCTACTACATAAAGAGGCCATCCTGGGCTACATTAGACCCTATCTCAAACACAGTTCTTAAACATATAACGGCTTAGCACATACAGCCAAGGCATCTGCCATTTTAAAAAGCATGTTGGATCTGGGGTGCAGCTTGCCAGTGCAGATACCTGGAATGTACAAGACCCTGGGCTCAGTCCCCAACACCAAGAGAAAAACCAAGTATGTTCTTTCCTTAAGTCATGTCTAGTAATGAAAGCAAGACTGAACCAGACCAGAGAAACCAGAAAACAAAATGGAAATGAAACTTCCCATAAATCTTTTCAAACATAACAAAGTAAGAGACCCTTTAAGTAAATCATTCATAGCCACACAGTTGAACTTTAGGTATTTAAATGGAGTTATAGGTAATTTCACATTTAACTGGGTGAGTCTTTCATCATGTCTACATACATGTAATCATTAAGTTGCTCAATGTAATTATATATAATACAATTCAAACTGTAATTTATACTTTAATGAAGTGGAAAGGAGATAGTAACTAATTATCCAGTTAAAATATTGAAAAACCATCCTGGAAGTAAATGTCCTCAAGCAATGAGTAGGTTCTCACTGTGTGTGTGTAGCACTGTGTCGGGTAGCTTCTTCTAGCACTGTGGTGTTGGGTAGCTTCTTCTAGCACTGTGGTGTCGGGTAGCTTCTTCTAGCACTGTGTCGGGTAGCTTCTTCTAGCTCTGTCCGTCTCACCTTTTGCAACAGGATGTCTCACTGGACTTGGAGATCAGATTCAGCTGGACATGCTGGCAGTGACCTCCAGGGATCCACCTGTCTCTGCCCCCCACCACTGGGGTTACAGCCATGTGCTGGGCATCAGCTGGACATGCTGGCAGTGACCTCGAGGGATCCACTCTGCCCCTTACCACTAGGGTTACAGCCATGCACTGGTCACAGCTTTTATGAGGGTGATGGCATCTAAACGTATGTCCTCATGCCTCCATGGCAAGCGCTTGACCTGCTGAGTCAATTTCAATGTCTTGGAAATTTTTGCACTTCACAGTGTTGTGAAGGTGACCTAGACTGTCATAAATGTTCAATTCCTAAGTCTGTGTTACTTTTCTACCATCTGATGCTCCGGCTGAAAGATTTTTCAAGAACGGCATGAATGCTCCGTTGTAACACTATAAAACACAATGACAGTCTCAGAACTGTGGAGGTCGATTTTCTCTCACAATAAGCAATATCTAAGAGACTTAATTTCTAAAGAGAAGGCGTTTATTTGTGCTCATAGTTTTGAAAGTTTCAGATGGGCCTGTTGCTTGCGGCAAAGCAGGACATTACTGGGGATTTATTGTGGACCAAAACCATTCATTTTGTGGCCTGAGATGGAAAGAGAGCAGGGAAAAGGGCTGGGACCCAAAAAATCTCCTTCAAAGGTCTATATTCAACATTCTAACAGCCTTCTCTGAGGTCCAAGGTTCTACCAGCTCCTTGGGCACCAATCCTGTACCACTTGAACTTTAGGGGATACAAAGGATCTAAACTATAAACAAAAACATAAAAAAAAAAACCTGTCTATCATCACATCATAGTAACCAGATAATGCAAATGGAGATGGGTTTCAGTTTCTTCTACAGAACCTATTATGGATATGGAAAGTGACCCTACTTATATCTCCCAAGGTGACATCTGTTTCCCAAAGTCACATTGATGGTGTCGGGACTGGACACCAGGTGTCCGAGATGTATGCCCCTGTGCTCCATCTGCAGTGCTGTGCTCCATCTGCAGTGCCCTGCTGTTCCACACAATGAGTGAGCAGTGAACTCAGGCAGTGCCAATGAGAGCCAATTCCTCTTCCCACCTGACAGCCAACGGCACCCACAATAAAAATCCACTGCATGGAAACTTTGAAATTGGTAAGAGAAGCATGCCTATGACATTAGCAACCATTACTTATATACGCAGGTTAATTTTTTTGGTTTGTGTTTTCTTACGGTATTTACACACCTACACACAATAAAGGATTGCCGATTCCTGGCACTATGCATTGCTTAAGTCAATTCCAGTGTGGGTGGTTGACATATTGACCCTGGGACATAGAAAAAACCCCTCACAGCCCATGAGATAAATCTCACCAAAGTGAGAGTTCTTTAATCTAGAACAGAGGTTCTCAACTTAGTTTGTAATCCCTTTGGGGTTGACTGAATCTTTCACAGGGGTCTCCTAAACCCATCTAAACACCCAGATTTACATTACGATTCCTAATTGTCGCAAGATTATAGGTAGAAGTAGCAATAAACGTAATTTTATGATTGGGGGGTCTCTACAACATGAGGAACTGTATTAGAGGGTCACAGCGTTAGGAAAGGTGGGAACCACTGCCTGAGAATGCAGCCTGCCATCAGACAATTCTAAGCCCAGTTCCTATGGGGAGTTTGTGAGCGACTCGGGTCACGGTGAGCGAACTCCATTGTGTTTAGTATTATCTGCGGAGCTTGTGAAAAAACAGATGACCAAGCCCCAGGGAGAGAACCAAACTTAGCATGTTTGCACTCTCTCCACGCCCATCCCAAGAGTCCAATGAGCAGCCCAGATTCAGATCCACAAAACAGGAGACAGGCATCAAGGATGTAAATTAAATCTAGACCAGCTGGGATCATTTGCATCGGCAGGAAAAGGAGATCCCGGGAAGAGCTGAAGGAGGAAGACCGAGGGCCTCATAGCTCAGTTCCAGGCCTTAGTAGAGGCCTCCTTCCCTAATTCTTCCTGCCGGGGAGTTGGGGGTTCTTCTCATCTCTTAGAGTCATGTTCCTCAACTTTCCTAATGCTGCGATCTTTTAATACAGTTCCTCAGATTGTGGTGGCCCCCAACCATACAATTATTTTCATTGTTACTTCATAACTATAATTCTGCTACTGTGATGAATCTGAAGGTGAATATTTCTGGAGACAGAGGTTTCTCGGGGGTCTTAATCCACAGGCTGAGAACCACTGTCTTCGAGTCCGCCCACAGAGAGCACAGACAAAGAGAGGAACAAGAGCCTCCCAGTTTCCCTTCTACCTCCTCAAATCAATCTTGCTCACAAATCAGACTGCCTAATCTTTACACATCTGAACGGTGGACTTTGATGGGCTTGTTTTTCTCCTTCCCCGTCTGACTCACGGAATGAGTCACAAGGAGCCCCGCTCATCTCTACCGTTCTCAGGGTGAAGCAGGGCACAGGGAGCAGGTGCCCTCTTGCTGTGAGCTGGGCTGTGCTTGGATGCCCAGCTGCCTTTCCAAAAGCTCCTCTCCCGGAACTGAGAGCTGCATCCGGGACCTATGCTTAAAGCTCTCCCTCACTCTGGTTGAAATGATGGTGGAAGTCTGTACACACCAGGCCCGACAGATCTGTGAATGGGGCACCCACCAATTTCTCTTTAGCATCTCTGTCTCCTAAGATACCTGGGAAACCAGAGCACTGAACAGTAGTCTTAGGCTCAAGCATGCTTTTGTGTCAAGAACCATGTCCAGTGGAAGAGGATGATCAAATAAATCAAGGGTTTTACTTAAGCCAAAGTAAGAGCAGAGTGACTGACTGTTCTAAATTAAGGCGTGGGCATACGGGTGGCAGGAGGAGGGGCTTATTCATCTACGTCAGTGAAGTTAGTTCTACTTTGAGTCAGACTGAAATGTCCACAGCAGCCTCTGAGGCTTCTACCAGCCTCCCCTTTGCCTCTTTGCCAACCAGCAACTCCTTGAATATGTACCTATAAGAAGGCAGCCTCCGAGACATTTGTTAAAGTTGTTTCCTGATTCTAGAATTAAAAGACAAGGGACCACAGGACAGCGGTGGCACATGCCTTTAATCTCAGCACTTGGGAGGCAGAGGCCAGTCTCTGAGTCTGAGGTCAGCCTGGTCTACAGAGCTACTTCCAGGACAACCAGGGCTACCCAGAGAAACCCTGTCCTAAAAAAAAAGAAAAAGACAGGGGTCAATTAAGACAATAAAAATAAAAACTGAATTCAGCCTTATAGTTTCATCTTCTTGGCCACAAAGCCCTTCACCTACCTCTGTAGGAACTAGGAATTAGTATTCCCATTTTGTAGAGAGCAGAATGGATACAGAGTTGATAGTTTGCTGTAAACCACAGGGAGCAAAGTCCAGTCTCATTCCTAAGGCTGACCTCTGCCCTCCACAGCTTGGTCCAGGAACCCCTCCATCTGGGCCTGGCTGAAGGGACCGGGCAGCCTAGCAGCATACAGCAGCCGGCACGGTGGCCGCGTTGGTGTGTGCCCAGGACAGACGGCCATTTTCCAATTTACCGGTTTTACTTTCATAATTTACTTTTTATGAGCATTTTACTCCTAAACGTGCAAGAATTGTGTGGTCATAATACTTTTATGGCCAAGAATATTGGAAGACTGCATCAAAATCTCTATGACTTCCGCCCACCTCCTCCCTGCCCAGGTTTCTGCGGCATAAGCAGGGGCATCCACAGAACAGAGCTTGTCCGAGCCGGGCCATGGCTGTCAAACCCCTCATCCCTTTGTTTTCAGACTCAGACCTCCAGGTTCCTTTGCATTTTTTTTTTTTGAAGTTTTCGTTCACAATGGCTGCTACCAGTGCTTCTGAGTTCACAAAGACACCAGAAGCCTCCAAGTCTGCATGCTGAAAAGGAGTCCGAAACGGAGGAAGCTCAGCCTGCATCCAGGCTGGAGACAGCTGGGAGCTCCTGAAGGACAAAGATGGAGGCTACTGAGAAATATCTTAGCTCATGGACCATTCAGCCATTCCCACAGAATGTTCAACAGACAGATTTGAGTGCAAAAATCTCTTTTAATTTGCAGTTCATTTTTCCTGTTTTCTCCCATTTCTTTCGTTTGTCTGTTTCAATTACCTATCATCAACCACAGTCTGAAAATGTTGAATAGAAAATCCTGGAATAATCTTTGCTTTGAGTTGCATACGATTTTGGACCTCTCACACTGCATTGTTCGACTTGGGACATGAATCATCTCTTTGCTTAGCACATCCATGATGTTTCTATGCTCCCGCCCACCACGCACTTAGAAGTCATCCAGGCATTGACCACAATATTGCAGTGCTTGAATTCAGGAAATCCTTACTAGTCAATAATAGCTCCAGAAAGCCAGAATCATGGTGCAGGCAGTTTGATTATGCCCACACGTTCCAGAGGAGGAGGATGTAGATTGAGGGGAAAAAAATCAACGAGAAACAGAAGATAGAGTAGACAGAGTTGGGAGGGCATCCAGTGGGTCCTGTGATCAGCCCCAAGTTTATTACTCAGAGTTCTCATCTACCCCAATCAGGAGGAGAAAGGGAAAAGATTTCCCTGATACAAAGAACTAGAAAGTGTAATTACTGCCTTTCATCTCAAAACACCTGGTAACCACACCCCAAGTGAAAACGTCCTGTTGACTGGCCTTTGAAGAGTAAGGTGTCCAGTAGCCACACCCTTGGTCAAACATCCTGTTGTCTAATCTTGAAGGAGAAAGAATAGACCTGAATTCTCTGACCTTTGGTCAAGATGGAGCGGATCCACTTCTGTGGGCCCCCACAAGAAACTGTGAAGGTTGCTTTTAAAGACCATCTCACACCATCACTAGAAGAAGGTCGGATTCAACTGAATGAAATATTTGAAGAGAGACGACAATTGCATCACCTGCATTACAGCAATGGCGGGGAATGTTCTATTTTATTGCTGTTTTTATTAAGCTCTCACGATGCCTAATTTATAATTTGAATTTTATCATACGTATACCAAAAAGAGACAGTTTATGTTTCTATCTCATGTGTCTTTTTCTCTTGTCATGTATATATGATGTTTACAGTATATATAATATATGTTATATGCATATATATATTACATATCTTTGAACTAGCAATGGTTTTAGGCATCCACTGGGATTTTAGAATGTGTGTCCTTTGCACAGAAGGGACACCCACTAGCTCTATTTCTCAGTGCTGTTGCATGTAAGGGTGTGAGCTGTGCATATTGAACACATTCTAACTGAGACAAAACAAAAGATCAGCAGGGCCCCATGCCACCCAGAGCCCTACCTTTGCTCCGAGTTCAGGATCAAAGCCATAGGGTTGATGTTTGCACACCTTGTGGCAGAGGCGGTTGCTGTGGCCACCAC
The DNA here is from genome assembly GCF_903992535.2 of Arvicola amphibius. Lineage (NCBI taxonomy): Eukaryota > Metazoa > Chordata > Mammalia > Rodentia > Cricetidae > Arvicola > Arvicola amphibius. The sequence continues at coordinate 138,108,966 of NC_052050.1, read as the reverse complement.
TTCTGCTTGCATGAACTCTAAGAGTCTAAACTGGCCAACGGAGAGTTTAGTGTAGGGAACAGTCACTCACAAAGGGATGCACGAGAAAGGTGAATCTTTTCTCTATTAGAAGACATCAGAACATCCTCATTCAACTGTTTATTGGATTCTGCCTTTTCTTTCTAAATGTCAGGGTCTTCTGGAGACATTCCTCTCTGGCCTGTGCTAGGTCTAAGCCCCATTATACTGATCCAAAGCACCTGGCCCCATTTCTCCACAGCGCTCCCCACAATAACCAGAGAAGTCACTGCAGTTAATTATCTAATGTCGACTCCTTCGACTCTCTTTAGGGATATTACCTTAATGGTATATCAGCGTGTGTCATTTTGCATCTACAAGTCCCTGTGATCAACAATTACAAACATCTAATGTAGAGAGAAAATGCCTGTTTTCCTGCACACCATTTTCAAGTCCCAAATCCTGAATGAAGACAGCTCAGCAGAGTCTGTGCACTCGAGAGAATGACTGTGAATTTTCTCTACACGTAAGGGCACTTGAGGTGTACAACATTTGGTGGCTGTGGTGACTAAGCCTCTCTTGGCCTGCTCATTGGGATCGCTAAAAATTGCAACGTAGAGCAGATTTATCCATAGTGTCTCCAGCCACCGTAATTACTGACTCAAAAAAAGCCACTTTCCTTCGAACAACGGGGTGGCCCCCACTCAGATGACTGTCGTCGATCCCCTAGGATCACCCAGATGGATATTAACACACCTTCCAGCACATTCCAGGCCTGAGTCCTGTTGGTAGCTTCCTGATGTCTCTAACCTTGGCTCTTATACCTTGTCCCCTCTTTCATAGCCCCTGGTACTTGACAACAGGATCAGAGTCTTCGTAGTTTCCAAATATATACACAAGGCACAGCACCAAGATGTGCAGATCTGGAGCTGAGCGTCCAAACAACCGCTTTCTCTGTCATTTTACAACCGCAAGACACTTGCCCACCAGGTTTGTGCAAAGGGAGAGGGTGGAGCCCAGGGCTGCATCTTCTGCAGTCTGACCCCAAAAGCGCTCAGAGCAGTGCTCGCTGGGACAGTCAGAAATGACACTGGGTCTTATGACTCATCAGTTTAGTTATGTACAACACAGGACTGATGATAATCTAGAGGCAAAAGAACTGATAGTTAGCAAACCAGAACTAGGGACAGAGACAAAGATGAGAACAGGAAGTAGTCAACAGAAATAACCCTCAGGGCCCTCCAGGCCTAGAAAATCCTCTTTTGAACCCACCCAGCTTTGGTGTGCCCTGCTTTTCTGTGACCTACTCAGTGATGTGGGGAGGAGCAAAAGATGTAGCCTTGGTCTCTTGTCTGTCACTACAAGAGGATACCACATCCTGGTAATTTACAAAGGAGAGAGATTGCTTCCTCGTTGCTAGAGGCTGGGGAGTTCAATAGCAAGGGACTGACATCTGTCAAGGGCCTTCTTGTTGGCTCATAACACAGTGTAAGCATTCTTTGATGAAACAAGTGAGCCTGCCATTTGTGTTTCTCATTTTCTTCTTAGAAAGTCTAATGCCATCCTGGAGACCTCACCCCATAATCTCTTCAAATCCTTATTTATTTATTCCCTCATGTTTTTCTCTTCTAAGACAGGGTTTCTCTGTAAAGCCCTGACTGTCCTGGAACTTGCTCTGTAGATCAGGCTGGCCTTGAACTCACAGAGATCTGCCAAGCTCCCTGAGGACTGGGACTAAAAGCATGCGCCATCACCGCCTGGCCCCTAATTACTTTCTAAAGCTCTCATCTCCCAGTGCCACCAGCACATGAATATGGAAATTAAATATCCACACAAAATTATACCAATTATAAATTCCAGAAAAGTAGTATGGCATAGGAAAACAAAAAGAGAGGAGCCATGAAAAGAAAAAGATCTGTTAAAAGTTGTCACATGGCCAGAGATGAATGGCAGAATGGAAGACAAGAGGAATACCCTTTAATGTTACCAGAAAGAGCACTTGGTTGAAAGGTGTACTCTCTGTGACATGTCAATAAAATATGTCCTCTGCCCAAGAGGGACACTCATTCTAGATGTGGCTAGGCAGACTAAACAGTGACCTACCTACTGCCATGGGGCATTTAGCATGTGTACCTACCCCCTTCGCCATCTATAAAGTCAGAGGTGGCAGTAGCAGTCAGTGCAGGTGTGGCTCACTGCCTCTGGAAACTACAAGTCCCCAGCAGACAAAGGAGCTGTGGCTTGTGAGAAATGCTTGTATACTCAACAGCACCTGATTTCCCAAGAGGCTTAATGTGAGAAATTTCTGCTCTCCCTTCTCTTCCTTGCATCCTGGCACATGCCCGGTGTACAGACAGGACAGCTCTGGGACCGTCTGTCACACAGAGCGTCCTGTCACTTCCACTCAGGCTTCCAGATCAGGAGCCCTGGGAAAACAACCAGTGTTCCTCACAAAAATGACACCGAGTTAGCTGTGAGGATTTCAATTCTCTCTGTTTCCCAAACACTGAATACATCGCTACTGTGCCAGAGAGACCTGACCCCTGAACATATCATCTAGTCTGTTAATTTTAGAATCTTCTTTGTTCTTATTAAAATATGTCATCCACTGAAATCCTTCCTGGAGTCACAGAACAAGCCAGGTTACATCAGGATTATAGAAGGTAGAGGAGGCAACATATATACACCATCAATAGAAGCCCAAGAGGGAGGGATGTACCATAGACAATAGAAATTCTCAAAATCCTAAGCAATTACCAAATCCAGAAGGAAGATTCTTAAAACATAGGCATGGGAATGGAGTCGGGTTGGTCGAGCACCATGTTGTGCCCTCTGACGTGTGAACTGTCTGTGAAGACGTCATCCAGGGGTGTGCAGTTCCTTGCTCACCCAGGACATGCCACCCCTGCATTAAGCACTTCCTCCTGCACAAGACCGTCACACTACCCTCTTAACACAGCTGTAACATGAGGGGCTGCTTGTTGGGGTTTCTGTCCTGCCCAGTTCCTATAGCCGGTAAGCCCCAAAGAACATCACACAGAGGTCTTTTCAATCTTAGCACCCAAGTGTGGCAACCTGGCTGTGAGCTGAGATTGCCACTGCTATTGTGGAAATCTTCTAGGAAACAAGGACAGGAACCAACCCCGGCCAGGTCAAAGGGTACCGTGGAATTTTCAAATTGACAAAGTCTTTATTGGTGTCGTTCTCAGCCAATCGTCTCTGCATAGATGAGGTGATATAAGGTCTGGTTTAGCAAAATTAGAAACCAGGATGGGAATAAGGACCCAAAAGGTCTGGCCCTTGTTGCAGGGATTTTTCCCTTTATCAGATCTTACACTTCCAGATACAATGGCCTTGAAAATATTAGAAGAGAGGAACTTACAGCTAAAGAGCCTTGTGACCAAGTCACTGGGTCACTGCATTGTCACCAACTTGAGAAATGTGCTGTGTGCAGAGGTCCTTCTTGGTGACGCCCTGTGGAACCCAGGTTGACGTGTGTCATGAATCACTGGTAGCAGACCCGGACAGAGTTCATGAAAAAACAAATGGGCCAACAGAAAGGAAACAAATGGTGTGCTGACATCTCTGCTCCCCCAAAATGAGGCACTCACCTGAATTATTACAGCAGGAAATGCTCAACTACCACACAAAGAAAAGGTGTAATTACTCTTGCCAATGTTCCAATTGCTATTTTTCATAAAGGAATTAATCACTGGTCGTAAAACTGGCTGCACTTGATAAAAAAAAATACTTTTTCTCTTCTTCATGAATTTTTACCGTCAGCAGTAGGATTTTTCTATATATCATCATGTGGTCCCTTCCAGACACTGAAAACAACAGTTTAAAAAGCTCTTGTGTAGATTCCTTACATCTGAAGCAGGTCTAGGAAGTCACCCAATCAGGATAAAGGCACTGGTGACAGGAGTCAGTTGCCTAGAGCAACCTTCACCAGTGGGTGAAGCTTTAAGTTTTTGGTCCACCAGAGAAAGACTGAGCCAGAGACCTCCACGACCTCCGAGGGAGCAGCCCCAAGCAAGCAACCTCTGATGCGGCAGGCCCGAGCCAGCGACCTCCACCAGAGCAGGCCTGAGCCAGTGACCTCCACGGGACCAGGTACGAGCCAGCCAGTGAACTCTATGGGAGCAGGCCCAAACAAGCTCTGGGATGGCAGAGAGACCCTCGGGAGCACCCCACTGAGTGACCTCCAGGGTGACTGGAACCGCGGCCTCAACTGCACCACAAGGAACAATCATCTGAGCTTTGGATCCACAGCCACCTGGAAGACTGATCACCAAAGACAGAGCCCCAACTCCACCAATCAGAGGAAAAGATGGGTAGACAAAGTAAGAACACATTCAACATCACAAAGAACAGCTCAACACCAACAAAAACTAAGGGCCCTACAACAGCAAGATTTGAACACCCAAATATAGATGATGAAGAAGAAAATGGCCTAAAAAAATAACTTTAGCAGAATGTTTGAGGCCCTTAAAGAAGAAATGAAAAGTTCCCTCAAAGAAATGGAGGAAAAGACAATCAAAAAATTGGAAGAAATCAACAAATCCCTTTTTAAAAAACACTAAGAAAAGCAGTCAAACAGTTAAAGAAACGAATTCAAGACTTGAAAACCAAAATAGAGACAAAAAAAGAAAACACACACCAAGGGAATTCTGGAAACATCGATCAGGAACCACAGTGCAAGCATGAAAAGCAGAATTCAAGAGATGGAAGAGAGAATTTCAAGCGCTGAAGATTAAAAAAAGGAAACAGACTCGTTGGTCAAAGAAAACATTAAATCTAACAAAAGCTTAACACAAAATATCTGGGAAATATGGGACACCATGAAAAGACCAAGCCTAAGAAGAATAGGGATAGAAGAAAGAGAAGTCCAACTCAAAAGCACAGAAAACATATTCAACAAAAGCAAATAAGAAATTATTTTTTCTTTTTTTTCTTTTCCTTCCCTCCTCCCCTTTCCTTCTTACTTTTTTTTTCCCCTTACTCTAGACAACTGGTATGGGTAATGGAGGTCTAAAGTTGAATAAGATATAGTCTCAGCCCTTCTAGAACTTTCCAACTATTGCCCTGGACAGTGCAGTGGTTACCCCACACGAGAGAGCTCTCCCTGTTACTCACAAGGTCAGGAAAAGTCTCATCAGTCAAGATGAAGCTTACAGGATGATTTCCAGGAATCTCAAAACAACAGTGTAGGCAGAGAGGAGAAATACAGCCCTTGGGGACATCAGGCACCCTAGTTTAATATGAGCCCATGTATTTGTCTACTAAGGAAATTAATTATGATAGTACAGTAATGGATCATGTCTGACAGTAAGTTGTCAGTCCATAAACACCATGGAATTATTGATATTATTACAGCAAAGACAGTGTGCTAGTTTCTTTTCTATTGCTATGATAAAGCACTATGACCAAGGCACGTTATAGAAAGGACTAGGAGAAAGTGTTTATTTGGGTTAGGGCTTATGATAGTGGAGTGAAGGCACAGTAGCTGGGAGAGCTGAGAGCTCACATCTTGGACCACAAGCAGGAAGCAGACAGAGCAAGCTGGAAGTGTCACAAGGCTTTGAATCTTCCAAACCCCACTCCCAGAGATGACTTCCTCCAACCAGGACTTGCTTTCTAGATCTTGCTAACAGTACTACCACATACCATAGCTTGTGGGGGGGACATTTAAACCACCACAGATAGTGATTCCTTACTAAGAGTATAGGGAAGTTTGTATTTCTCTGCTTGGGAGATGGGGTGAATAGATGTATTTCAGCCATGATAAGGCACTCCTCCAAGAAACTTTCTGGTACCTGTGAAATCTCTTCTGCTTGTAAGTCTTCCTTCAAGAAGGATAGGAGAGGACGACGGAGTTCGTGTTTGCACACAGTGCCAATCACAAGGTGTTGTACATGTGCTTACAAGTAAGAGAAAGCATTTTTGAATGGCGTGTACTCCATCATTTCAAGTATCTGTTTATTTGCCTTACAGCAATTCTGAAAGATTCAAATTCTTCTTTTTTTCTTTATAGAAACTGTAATATCCAGGAGTAAGTAACCTGCTACTTACTTACTTATTACTTGTTATTAACAAGCAGCAGAATGGAATTTAAATCAGATTCATCTCAGCCCATGCTATGTCCATCTGGAACATCTGCCTCTCTGATTAGAGCTAGCTGTCATCTCACTTCTTTCTGTGTTGTGCCCAAGTGTTGGTGACAACAGAAAATCCCTAAGGATGAGAGCCCCTTCGGGCTTGGTGTGGTTTAGCAGCCTGGCAGAGTTGGCACAGTGATCCAGGGCACACGCAGTGTAAGGTGAAGTCCAACAGCCAGTCTCTAAACTTGCAGAGCCAGCCCTGGGCTCTAGGCTGCTGAGTACTGTAAGAATTTGTGGGAATGTGATTGCAACATAACCCGCAAGCAATGGGAAACACTCAAAGGCAAAGTGGTGATGGGGGAAGTGGGAGTTGGCGTCGGTTCAAACAGCTTAAAATATGGAGGAATTCTTGTCGTTTCTTCGCCTTTAGCTTCTTTTTCCTAGAAATGTCAAGGAAAGACCTTTATTAGTGATAAAGGAAAAAGACAGACTGATGCTATGTTTTTATTATTGCATAGTTAGAAAAATCCTAGGTGTCCCGATAGACGTCGAAGAAATAAGAGGTTATAACAGAAAAAACGAAACCTTAGACTCCGAGAACTACACTCTCCCTAATTGATTTTATGCCCGGAGGCATCTCATTTCTTCACGCTCCAGTTTACCCATCTGTAAGGTAAAAGATGTGGAGTAGACATTTCTTGACAAATGCTCAAAGGTTAAAATACTGTGAATCAATGACGGAACAAAACCAAGCTTCCTGTTGTCGGTGGGTCTCCCTCCCCTGGGGATCTCTCTCGAGGGTATTTCCTCTTCCACAGCCTCCTCCCACGTGGTTGCACCCACGTGAACTTCACAAGCACAAGCAGACCCCCCCCCCGTCCGTTTCCTTCACAGCACCTACCATAATGCGTCACTCTATATTTATAGGTTTGTTTATCTTATACAGACTGCATCTCCCATGAGACCACGCGTTCCGGGAGAACAGCCCCGATGCCTGCTGCGTTTAGCAGTGCGTATCCAGTGCCCTAATATGGAGTCTGGACTATGAAAGGCTCTCATCGCCCCACTTCTGACCATGCAATAGTTAGCAGTTACTAAGGGCTGACTGGAAGCAGGCATGGCTCAGGTGCCTTGCGTGCCGTACTTCAGGAAGTCATCGTAACGCAACTTGGCATCTACCTCTGTTTTTCAGTTGAAGATTCTGGCGTTCAAAGAGTTCACGGAGTTTGCGCACTCGAAAACCTGGGTCCAAACCACGTCTGACTCGTTAAGAGTCTATCACATGCTACATTTGGATCCTTCATGACACCGAGCAGCAGACAAGACACATAGTAGGCTCTTTGAATATGCTTTCGCCTGTGAAGGTTCTGACAGGTAATAATGGTCTGTGCTTGTGACCATAGGGTTTATAAATTGAAGCCCCTCCGCTAGTGGGGGGGGGGGGGAAGCTGAAGTCTGGAGCAATTGCTGGTAGAATCTCTTTCTGACAGGAGATTCATTCTCTTGTCTGGGGGAAGCTAACAGAGATTCTTTCTTCCACTGTATGAGGGTGTGACTTCACATTTTTCTCAAAATGCACATTTTTAATTAGACTACTCTGTGTGGGCTGCCAGCTTCTGAGGACTCAAAGGACTTGTGTGCGTGGGGGATGGACCAGAGACTGGTCCCTGGTAAGATCAGCGTGAAAATGGCACAGAGAGCAACTGAAAGGAAGCGCCACAGGGAGCCCTTCCACTCTGCTTCAAATACCTAGAGAATGACTAGGCAGCCGCAGGATGGAGAGGACAAAAACAAAAGCCATTGCCAATGCATGCAAATTTCAGATTCTTTGTGCTGAGGGAATCCTCCAGAGAAGCTGGAGCTGATGGAGACTTGAGACTGCCTCAACTACTTCTCTCTGCAGGCAAGGAAATGAGGCTGAAAGAGAGATGCATAAATGGGAAAGAGAGAAGAGAATTTGTAACTGTCCTGCAGCAGCACCCCTCAGCCCCTGGGAGAAACCCCGGTGATAAGGGGTGAGCGTGGGAGAGCAGTATTCTAGCAACATGGTTCTCTTTATGTCCAAAGGTGAACTGGAAGTGGCTCAAAAAGAAAACTAGCATAGGAAGAAGAGAATCAAATGTCAAAGAATGTAGGATCATTTATTATTGTTTGTATCTAAGACTTGAGCTGGTAAATTTAAGGGAGATAAAATATTGGGGGAGACCCATTGATTGCTCCATAATTCTTTCATACATAGATCCCCCAGCACTCAAACACATCAACATAGGCGCCCTGAAACCGACGTGGAGAGGGTAGCTCTCTGGTGGGACACTTCACCAGCTCACATAAGGCCCTGGGTTCAATCCCCAGCACGGAAGATTATTAAACAAATAAACGAAAAGCCAAAATTGAGAATGTGTCACAAAGTTCTCCAGATATCCTAGAATATGCAGGAATCAGAATGATTGATGCCTTAGAGGACAAATGGGCCATTCAAAGACGGGATAGCACAGTGAGTCAAGGGATGGAGCAGTCTGGTTCCTTTGGCACTGTCTGGGGAGAGGAAAGTGGTAGCTGAGTAATGCTGAAGGATCTGCTCATCAGAGATACAGGAACTGGATTAGATGTACTTTCTGGTTTTTCTACAAAGTCTCTTTCCCAGGGAAACAGGTCTGAGTCTATAGTCACCAAATGACTTTCAATGACTAGGCAGTTTGACTCTAATGGTAAAATAAAAGCATTCACATGGGACCCCTGAGAGCAGGTTTGAGTTCACTGAAGAGAGGCACTGTTATGTCCAGAATAAACATATGTGCTCCAGAGGAATGGCTGAGGGTCATTCTTGTCATACATAAACAAATTGGCGGCCTGGCTTTTGTGTCTAGCTGAGTTGTTGCAGGGGTTGCCTAAGGGAATCTAAAGCCCTGGTTGATGAGGGTCATATCTCAAAGCCCTTTACATCTCTGGGACACCAAGCCATCACACATAGTCTTGGCACGCTGTATGCTAGATCATCTCATCCAGGACCTTGCAAAGGCCACCATCTTTCCAAAGTTGTCTTTGACGGCTTGTCTTTCTCATTCTACAGGGCCTGGGGTCCCAAGACTGCAGAGAAGGGCACACCTAGTCCTTGTCACTTCCTTCCACTTCTCTGTGGAAGGTTCTTCCATCTTCTGGTTTGAGCCAAGGTCTTGCTAGGTATCCTTGGGGGTGGACTCAAACTCATGGCAATCTCCTGTCTCAGCTCTCTTCTCCAAAGTTCTGGATTACAGGATTGAGCTATCATAATTTACTGAGGCTCTCTCTCTCTCTCCTCTTCTCTCTCTCTTTATCTCTCTCTTTATCTCTCTCTCCTCTTTTCTCTCTCTCGTCCTCTCTCTCTCTCTCCTCTTTTCTCTCTCTGTATCTCTCTCTCGATCTCTCTCTCTCTCTCTCTCTCACACACACACAGAGAGAGAGAGAGAGAGAGAGAGAGAGAGAGACAGGAAAAGGCTTTTAAAAGCATCCACCCTTGTATGGACGTGATATTCTCATTTCTACACATGCTCTACCTACAGCTATCAAGACAGCAATGATCTCTCTAGCCATTCGCGTGGAAATGTGCACATGTAAACCTCACCCTTATTTCTGCAGGGATGAAAAAAATGAGGATGAAGCACCTAATTCCCAAAGTATCTTCACAGTCCTAGAGGGACCTTCCAAGGTGGTCATCAACAAACAACAATAAGAAGAAAAAGATTCTAATATTTCACCCTCTAAATGTTACCTTGGCCATTTGTATTTTATTAGCCCAATATCTGAGCCCTGGAAATCATTTTTCCATTGATACCAAGCAATCCATCTTGAGAATGTCAGTTTCCTTACAGCTCTTACATTATCAGAGCATTGAACAGCTGTTCTGAACTAACAGCGGGTAAGTCCACTTGCTGAGAAACGCCTCTAAAATTGTATGTGTAAATTAGCTTACCCTCGCTGCCACTGTAACAGGCATTTATCAAATGGGTCAATAAATTCCTGATGTGATGAAGATTCTAGAGGCAGAAACAAGGAACACTAAGTTCATCTTTCCCATCAGCTTCCTTGGAAGGTCTGCCAAACTCCATGCAGGAATGTGTGTGGGCTCGGCCTATAAGAATCTCCCGGCACACATCCTTCAGGCAGATGTGTGTGCAGGAAAGCTTCAGCTGGGGTTGGGGCTGCCGAGGACAAAACATACTTATGTAATAAGGCTTGGCAGGAAAGCCACATAATTCCCTGTTCACAAAATACTTTTTCTTAGTCCACTCTCTCTGTGCTGTTCTGGAAAAAAAAAATCCAGAAACCCAAACCAGCATTCTTTATATTTAGCCCATCCAAAATTATATTCATTTGTGGCATTTGGGCACAAGCTATCTTTAGAAGCATCGACTACTGTCTTGTAATCACAGATTATCAGGGTCTGGGTAATTCTTTACATGGTTTAGGGTTTTTATAGCTTGGGAACCCCAATATGTAAAGCTAAGCTATACTGAGGGACTAAATCTTGCCCATTTGATCTTCTGTGTATGGGTCCCTCAGGTATCAACCATGTTTTCTTAGCATTCCAGGGTGCAATGAGAAAACAACACACCCAAGTGAACACTACCATTTTGCAGATGAAGCAGTTGGGGTGGGGGCGGGGACAGAGTGGCTGGCTCAAAACCCAGTAGTCACTGGTCAAAGCAGTCACTAGCCAGCCAAGAGACGAATTCAGGCCTCCTGACCTCCAGGTAATTATCCTGCCCACCACACAGCACGTAAGAGACATAGAGAAAATCCTTTATTGTTACCCTGCTACCAGCCAGCAAAGTTCAGCTGAGAGGCAGGTGACAGGATAGGAGGAGGGTTTGCCTGTCGGGGACACGAGGAAATCAAATGACTGCCTTGTGCTCAGACAATAGCCTGTTCTTCCCCTGAGAGGGAAGCAGGCGTAGGCATTATTTCCTAGAAGTTACTCCATGAAGCTTGCTCTGCTGTGCCAGACTGAGAGGAACCGGCCTTGCTACTCACTGCCTGTGTGACCTTGAGGGAATCCTTCAGCTTCTCTGGGCCTTGGAGGTTCTTGTGTCCTCTGGAAACACAATAGAGACTCCGAGAAAGCTGCTAGGCCTTATTGGAATATGTTGTCTTCCCAGATGAGTGTAGCTCTTGATCAGACTCTTTTCTCCTACCACACTGAATTCTTTTTAGAAATATATATGTGTGTATGTGTATCTGTTGTATATATTTATAAATAAATGTATATACATATATTTATGTACAAATAATATGTATTACATACATACATACACACACACACAAATATATCTTATTGAACCCTTTCCTGTGCCTATATCTTGTAGGGTACTGCCTATATTTGCTTTATTTTTTGAGACACCATCTTAGTTAGGGTTTCTATTGTTGTGAAGAGATGCCATGATCACAGCAACTCTTATAAAGGAAAACATTTCATTGGGGCTGGCTTACAGTTTAAAGATTTAGCCCATTATTGTCATGGCAGGGAGCATGGCAGCGCACAGGCAGACATGGTGCTGAAGAAGGAACTGAGAGTTCTATATCTTGATTCTCAGGCTGCAGGAAGTGAACTCTCTGCTACACTGAGGGAAGCTTGAGCAAAGGAGACCTCAAAGCCCATCCCCACAGTGACAAACTTCCTCCTACAAAGTCACACCTACCCCAACAAAGCCACACTTCCTAACATTGCCATTACCTCTGGGGTCATTTTCTTTCAAACCACCACAGGCAGGGTCTCAATATATAATTATGGTTGGTTTGAAACTATATAGTCCAGGCTGGCCTTGAACTCATAGAGATCCACTTGTCTCTGCCTCCCAGGTTCTGAGATTGAAGACATAAGCCACCAGACCTGGTGATGGCTATGCTTTCTTCTAGCAATCTCACTGTTCCCAGTTTCAAAAGAAGGAATGAAAATGGGCAATAAAAACTTTAAGAAGTTCGACATCCTTAAAAATCAGAGAAATGAGAATTAAAACTATGTTAAGATTTCATCCCACCCCAGTGAGGATGGCTAAAAAGAAAACACGGACAACAAATGCCAGCCCTTATTTTTTTATTCTAAATTGGCATACAAAGGGTAAGGTTTCCATGTGGTATTCCAACACAACGGGCTGCTGATTGTCCTCCTGCCCAGCCTCTACCTCACCTTGTACCATTCCACCTCCAGTGCCGTCTCCTGTTCACACCATCCGTGTTCTTTTACCTCCCAGCTCCCCCACAAAACCTTTCCTAGTTTTCTTCCTATCCCCACAGTAGCATGTGCATTGTTCTCCACATCCGAGGGACAGCACTCAGCGACTGTTTTGTGACTTTTAGCATATGTGTTTTTCTGGCTCTAATTGCACTTGCAATGCAGGAATCTTGCTCTCTACAGAGTCTTCCTCTGACAGTTCTAGAAGCCACTAGTAGGCTCTTACGCAATACAGCCTTACACACTTGGATCATCTGTTCTCTTCTTTGGTCTCTGCCCTGGGGCTCTCTGTACACCCATGTCCATACAGTGACATGACAGCTGCATGGTGTCACTGTTCACAACATCTGCATGGTCTCACTGTCCACAACATCTGCATGGTCTCACTGTCCACAACATCTGCATGGTCTCACTGTCCACAACATCTGCATGGGTGTCACTGTCCATAACATCTGCATGGTCTCACTGTCCACAACATCTGCATGGTCTCACTGTCCACAACATCTGCGTGGTCTCACTGTCCACAACATCTGTATGGTATCACTATTCACAACATCTGCATGGTCTCACTGTTCACAACATCTGCATGGTCTCACTGTCCACAACATCTGCATGGTCTCACTGTCCACAACATCTGCATAGTCTCACTGTCCACAACATCTGTATGGTCTCACTGTCCACTACATCTGCATGGTATCACTGTCCACAACATCTGCATGGTCTCACTGTCCACAACATCTGTATGGTCTCACTGTCCACAACATCTACATGGTCTGTCCACAACATCTGCATGGTCTCACTGTCCACAACATCTGCATGGTCTCACTGTCCACAACATCTGCATGGTCTGTCCACAACATCTGTATGGTCTCACTGTCCATAACATCTGCATGATCTGGCTGTCCATAATATCTGCATGGTCTCACTGTTCACAACATCTGCATGCTCATCCTCATCTTCTTGCTGCTGGGCCTTCTTGTGTTTTGCCTATTTAGAATGTAATGGCAGTAACTGCCTATTATATTCCTCCATTCCCAGATACATATGTGAGAGAGAATGTGCGTTTTCTGGCCTCCTATGCCTTTCTCCCACTGTTTCTAGTCCTCAGAAGACTGGGCTTGAGCAAGATTATAACCTAGGAGGCATGACCATCACCCAGAGCAGCAAAAACTGACCAATTAGACTCTGAGACTTCTCTTAGGAAAGAGGAGAAGAACAATTTCTTACAGATAAGGGAGGGTTGTACTAAGTAAGACCACAGTCTTGCTACTGCTGTTCTTTAAAAGCAGTAGTTATGGGGTGGGCTAAGGTCTATGTGGATAAGGAAGGAGGACTATTGCTCACTCACTAACCATTCTAATCTGTTAGCTTGCCTCCCTGAGCTCTAAAATAGTAAGATAAAATCAGGTTTCCCAATTAGATCCCCTTTCAGCTAGGTCCTTGCTTAGCTATGGTAGAGAACAAAGCCTGCATTAAAGCTCCGCAATGTGTTACCTTGACATTCCTCTGGGAAAAACTAGAAGGGCTTCAGATGACCAAATCTCAAGGCTTCTCCTCTCTCTGCTCTAGCGGATGGACTTTCCTACCTAAACAGTCCTCACTATTGTGGGTCCATGTACTGACAAGGAGGCTTCAGCCCTGTGGCAGCACATGAAGCTATCTGAGAAAGTCAACCAGATGGAGCTCAGAGCCAACTCACTTTTACCCTTAGCTTCCTGGAGGGCCTGTACTTGCAAGTGGGCCATCTGCCACAGGCTGCTGTGTTTGAGCACACTATCCTCAGTCTGTGGCGTTGCTTTGGGAGGTTGTGAGGCCTGAAAAGCTACAGGTTACGCTAGCAGGCCTTGTGTCGCTCTCTGCTTTTATCTGCCACTTGGTGACCAGCCATAAGCGCCATGAACCAAGGCTGCCCAAGCTGTAGCCAAAATCAAGCTCCTTTCCCCGAGTCCAGTATTTGGTCACAGTGGCAAGGGAAGGAAGTAGGACACTCAGCTTGTCCGCTTGGAGCTACACGGCCTGTGGTATCCTTCTCTCTTGCCCTGTGAAGCTCCGAATCACAAACTGTTGTGACTCTTTGGCCTGTTCTGAGCGTCATGGGCTTGGCCATTCCTATAACCCTAGAACAGGAATCCCGACCTTACTGACTGAATGAGAAGAAAGTGAATATAACTCATGTTTCTATCATTTGGGATCCAGGCAAGAGGCTGAGGCAGAGGTGGGCGAGTGTGAGAGGATTAGCACAAGGCACAGCGATGGAGGCCTCTGTCGCTCCGGGTTGGCTGTGAAGGAAATTCTGACATTCGTTCCCTGACAGCATGCGTATTTACATTTCTACAGGAGCAGTCCCGCACCTGTGCCAGGCCTGTCTTCTGCCTCTGCCGTCAGAAGGGCTTTCGCTGCCCTTTCCTTGGCTATATCCAATCCTACACAGTTTTTCTGGATCTCTAGAGAGTCTCTACACCATCATATATTTTAATAAACTAAGAATGCATGACGCAAGGTGGTTAACAATACGGTTTTATTGTACTCACTAAACAAAATCTTGCGCAGACAGCATGGGGACTGTCATGGGTTCTACAGAATCACCGTTTTTCCAGGTCCTCCTATCATTTTGCATGACATTTCTTCCCCAGTCATTGGGAAGCTGCCATTCTGCCTTTAATTCTGCGTCTTCCTTCCAAACAGGAAAAAGCAACTAGCCTGGAGGAGAAATGGAGGGTTTTTTTTGTTTTGGTTTGGTTTGGTTTTTAATGCTAAGTAACAAACAAAGTTGCAAAATCCAATGGTTTGAAACAGCAACAATTCTATCAGTTGAGCAGTTTTTTGTTTGTTTTGTTTTCCTTTGAGACATGGTTTCTCTGTGGAACAGCCATAGCTGTCCTGGAACTTGCTTTGTTGACCAGGCTGGCCTCAAACTCACAGACTCTTACCTAGCACTGTCTCCCAGGTGCTGCTATTAAAGGCATACACCACCACACCCTCCTAGCTGAGTGGTCCTCGACTCTGCTGGGCTCACTCACGCATCTGTAGGCACCTATCAGGTTGACTGGAGGTTGGATGACCTAGTGTGGATCATTCCTGACTCTGGTTGTTGGCATATTGTTGACGGTAACAAAGGAGTGTCTAGACTACATTTTTCTCATTACATAATAGTTAGTCCTGGTGTCTGAGAACCTCAAGAATCTCCATCATGCAATTATCATTTCAGTTGTCATTTCTATCATGTTTGTTATCATACCACACAAGTGGAATAATTCTTCTGTACACCGTGAACATATATTACTCTCATTGGTTAATAAAGAAGCTGACTGGCCAATAGCAGAACAGGATAAAGTTAGGCAGGAGATTCAAACTGAGAATGATGGGAAGAATGATGGTGGAGTTCAAGGAGTCTCAAGCATATGTAGAGAGAAGCGAGATGGCCATATTATACTAAGAAAAGGTCCCAAGCCACGTGGCAAAGCATAGATTTTTTTTAAAATGGGCTAATTTTAATGTAAGAGGTAGCTAGTAATAAGCCTGAGCTATTGGTCAAGCATTTAGAAGTATTAGTAAGTCTCTGTGCGGATTATCTGGGAGCAGGTGGTTGGGACAGGAAACTTCTGCCAACAGCCATGGGCCAAAGCAAGTCACACAGCCAAATCCAAAGTCAGGGGACAAAGAAATAATTTCTGCCTTTGGGTGGGAAGGGTCAGAAAGTTGATTGTGAAGTAGAGCAATGGGAAGAACTTGGGGCCCCACATGCATGTAACCCTGAAGATGCACCAACGAGGGAGATCAGAATTTCTAGCAGGCTCCAGTTCTTATTGATTGTAAATGTAATTGATCTTAAAAGCACCCTGACAGCCAGGCAGGCTTTGAACACAGTTTTGTTGAAATCCGGACGGCCCTTCCTTTTTTTGGAGAAGCATGGTAACTGTGAGTATAATCAGGAGTGAAAGAACAGGGGCTGAGGCGAGTGTCACCTGCATCTGCAGTGAGGAGCCGCGACAGAACCACTTCAACGGAACTACTTGATCTTTCCTTAGAAGACTGGACGGGTGCACTAACTGCTTTTCTTATCTATCGGTCTCACCAAATACCTGACTAGACGTGACTTACAAGTGAGGTATTTTAGCTTCCAGTTGGAGGAAGTACAGCCCCATCATGGTGGGAAAGGCACGGCAGCAGGCAGCCCCATAATGGAATAGGGAACAGTAGATAGTAAGTGGGGCCAGACTATAAAACCTCAAGTGTGCCCAGTGACCTGCTTCTCGCCAAGAGGCCCCACCTCTTTCGTTTTGTTTTTTTTTGAGAAAGGGTTGAGGCCCCACCTCCTAAAGATTCCACAATCTCCCCAATCAGTGCCACCAGTTTGGAACAAAGCATTCAAACACACAAGCCTATGGCAGACATTTCTCAATGGCAGTGCTTCCTGGATGTGTAGGTCTCCTTTAGGCCTCTAGTAGGTGGTCCTCCTCATACACTGAGGCATTGTTATGGGTGGAGCTTGGTTTCTTGGCCACCCAACTATGCACATCTGTCTCTCTTTTTTATCCTCCCCTGCTCTAAATGTCCCCTCTCAGGGATGTGGCACACAAACCAGGCTTCGGTGGAAGAACCAGCATTGCTGCTCAGTCTTGTTCAAGACTCCTGCTAGTATTTTTGTCAACTTGATGTAAGTTAAAAGAACCACAGTTTAGAAAACACCTCCACAGCGTTGGCCGGTGGACAAACGTGTAGAGCATTTTCTTGATTGGTGCTGGAAGTGGGATGGGCCCAGCCTGCTTGTCTGAAGTGCCGCCTCTGGGTAGGTGTTCCTGGTGTGTATAAGAAAACAGGCTGAGCAAGCCGTAGGAGCAAACCAGTAAGCAGTGTTCCTCCAGGGCCTTTGCATCAGTTCCTGCCTCCAGGTTCTTGCCCCAACTTCCCTTCATGGTGGACTGTAAACTGTAAGCAGAAAATAAACCCCTTCCTCCCTAAGTTGCTTGTGGGCATGTTTTATCACAGCAACAGAAACACTAAGACAGTGGCTCAGACCTGAGTCTGATGCGGGGACCCCAGTGTGTGACCCCAGTGTGTTACAATCGGACCTTTTGTCTCAGCCATGAGCCGCAAAGCACAAGCAACCAGCACACGCCTTCCCCTCCCAACCCCAGCACAGTTCTAGGATTCGGAGAACCTGTGTTCCTTGGCACAGGAACCCAGCCTCTTTCTTTGTGTGCCCTTTTGAAAAATGGAAATGTTCTTGAACTCTGGAGAGCAACTTCCAAGTGAACTGCCTCTGAACTCTTAAGCTTCTTTCTTCCCCCGTGGTTAAATCTCAGTGGAGCCAGGGTCGGTCATAATTTTCATGAACACAAGTTGAAGGTTTTGTCGCCTATTGAGCAAACTAGCTGCTTCCTATTGCCAAAGAGCTGATTCCTAGTCTCATTGCGTTGGCGTTTTCATTAAAATTTCCATTATCCTCTTCCTCCCAAATGCCGTTGTAGATAAATTGACCGTGTTTCACAGACAGAATCACTCCTAATTTAAAATATGCGGATAGGATGTAGGGGGAAGCGGCACTTCTCTAACACAGATCATCTTGGTACGGGGGTGGAGTAGGGGAAAATGGCTTTTGTCCTGGCCTCCATAATGACAGTCAGTATTATTACATTCATTGGCCACACCAGGGCCGTGAAAAGAATTCTGGCTCAAAGCAGACACGGAGGTGAGGTAGGGATAATGGCGCCTAAAGATGTTTTGGTCTGGCAACCTTGTTTTGAGGACCCAGACTTGACCCCAAAGCCTTTGTGGTCTGTGCAGCCTGTGCAGCCTGAGACACTGTGTTCTGGCCTTTGTCAGGAAACTGGAGGGGTAATTTCACTGTGCGGAGATGCCATGTGAGGTGACCTTGGCCAAGGACCTATGCCTCCTGGGCCCATTTTCCTATCCAGAAACCAATACTAACCCAGTGTCAATGATGCTCTGTTCATTCTCTCATTTAAAGGGTGGCAACCAAGTAAATGTTTTTGAAAGTAGACTTCATCTGCTGAAAAACTATTGTGACCTATGAGCAATGGGTTGCCAAAGGTGACAAGCAAAATAAAATCAATAGTGAAATAAACTCATCCTGCCAACTTTCAGTACAACCGGAGTCCATTCTCCTGTCTTGGTTTCTCTCCTCTTCTCTGCTCCTCTTGTCTTCTGGATAAATTTAGAAAAGAAAGCGTGTCCCTTTCACTTCCTGCCACCATACCCACCCTGTTCAAACATTCCCTCTGAGACACACGGTATCACGGCTGTGCATTCGCATGATCCTTGAAATGTGTCCTTTGTCCCTGTCACATAGACACAGTTGGAAGCTCAGGGAAGCGTGGTGGGGATCAGGACTCCAGCAAGCAGAAGATCACCAGATTTGTCTGGCCCCCAAGTCTGTGTTCCCAACCACCACGGGGATTGAGAAGGCATCTTTGAAAGTAGAAATTCTTGGAAGCCCAACCTTTCCTGCTCCCAAACCAACTCGGGCTTCTACTTCCTCTTCCTTTGGAAACAAAGCCCCACCTCCCCCATCTTCTTCAAAGTAATACTCAGTTTACTCTTTTTCACTTATGGGTATTTAGTGTCTATTACATATCGGGCATAAATGCTATGTGTGCTGATGTATAAATCTATTAAATCCTTGTGACAACCTACAAGGTAGTGTTATTTTAAAGAGGACAGATCCAAGGCTGCAGAGATGACCCAGCACTTGCTGTTCTTCCAGAGGACCAGGGCGGCTTTGCAGAACCCATGGAGTGGCTCACAAACGCCTGTAACTCCATCACTCCATTCAGTTCCAGGAAACCGATGCCCTCCTCTGGCCTCTGCAGTAGGAAAAGCACGAATAGGGTGCATATACACACATGCAGACAAAACCACTACTCCACATAAAATAAAATAAATACATCTAAAACGGGATGACATAACTGAGTTGTAGAACAGTTAAGAAACTAACCGGGCGGGGGTGGCACATGCCTTTAATCCCAGCACTCGGGAGGCAGAGGCAGGCGGATCTCTGTGAGTTCGAGACCAGCCTGGTCTACAAGAGCTAGTTCCAGGACAGCCAGGAAACAGAAACCCTGTCTCAAAACAACAAAACTAAAAAATAATTAATAAATAAGAAGAAAAGGTAAGAAACTTGTGTAGGTAACAAGACTGCTAAGTGTCAGGTTTGAAACCATCCAGAGCCTGGACTACTATATTCTATATATAATAAAAGTGTTTGAAGCCGGGTGGTGGTGGCGCACGCCTTTAATCCCAGCACTTGGGAGGCAGAGGCAGGCGGATCTCTGTGAGTTCGAGGCCAGCCTGGTCTACAAGAGCTAGGTCCAGGACAGGCTCTAAAAAAGCTGCAGAGAAACCCTGTCTTGAAAAATCAAAAAAAAAAAAAAAAATAAATAAAATAAATAAAAAAATTAAAAAAAAAATAAAAGTGTTTGAGAGAATGCAAATAAATTATTAACAGTTATTTATCAGGAATTGGATTTGGGTAAGAAATATGGGGGGAAGACGTTTTATTTCATCCACATTTAAACATTCTCAAACTTTTTATTTTATTACAATAGACAGGCAGAAATGTCTTTTGCCCTCAACTTCATTAGAAATTGGTTATTTATAGTGGGGAGGTGAAACTCCTGATGGGGTGGGACATCCTAATGGCGGAGGGATGTTTTCAGGGGGGTGTCAGAAGTCTGGAGACGATGCCCAGGTAGCCAGCCATGTTATAATAAAGTTAGGGGCTGTCCATCAAGCCTGTCCAGCCCTTCTCCATGGAGGACCCTTGGCCCTCACCTCAGCACACAGCCAGCAGGGGGGAGGGGGGCTTTCACGCTGTGTTCTGTGGATTTGTATCCATTCGGAGCCAGAGGGCAAACAGGCGAATGTAAATTTTGGCAGCTGCCTTTGTGGGCACTGACCTCATGGGACTCGTTCAGGCCTGGACCTCACCCCGGGAGTGATTTCCCCACATCCGCTCTAATTTATTGACAAGACTGGTTTCTGTCCCAGTGCTGAAGGGATTGCCGGACACCGGTTTAAACAATGCACCACCCCAGTCAAAGACCCAAACTGAATCATCGTTGCCTCACACACCACCAGCTGTGCCCAGGGTCGTATTTCTCCCTCTGTCCTCGCTCAGTTTTGAAGATGCTGGCAGCACAAAGTGTCTCCAGACATTGCCCATTGTCCCTTTGGCAGCCCCAAACAAAGTCAACTCACTGTTTCCCTGGCCTTAACTAGCCAAGCAGCTGAGAGCTCGGGGATTTATGCCACAGGCACCTTGTCACAGGCAAGATTTGTTCTAGACAGACAATTCCAAATGTGTGTGTGTGCGTGTGTGTGCGTGTGTGTTTATCACACATTTAAATATATAGAAACACATGTATGTTATGTATGTAAATACACATATATTTATGTCAAATTTTCTTTCTCAAATGTTAGGAAATAATAAACACATCTTTTTTCCGGTTGGAATGAACTAATGAAATATATTATCACTATTATTTATTTTCAGGATAAATTTTATTTTATTTTATTTCAAAGTCCACTATGGTGTGGCTATCTATCTGTCCAGGTTAAGCTGATCATCAGGCCATTTCTCCAGATGTCACTAGCTAGGAGTTCTTCTGTAAATGACCTTGTCTGATACAGTCAGATGCCACTCACTATCTCCCCTAGACTTTCATGGAATTTGAGGGCATCACAGAGAGAACAGTCAGGCCAGACACTCTCTGCTGGAGATGTTTGGGTACAGGACACACTGCTAAGAGCATCTTTCAGTGATCTGCCAGTACTCACAACACCTCACAAGATCCTTTAGTTACCATAGCCATTTCCCAGATGGGAAAGGACCCTAGCGTTCATGCCATAAGAGTCTGGAAGCACAACCCTACAGAAACACATGCTTCTAGCTTAGAATTCAAGACCCGTCTCCTCTCTTCCACCCGATAGCATGGACATCAAGATCAAGGCTCTACTCACGGCGATCCCCCTCCTTCTGCCTGGGAACATGTCACCTTTGCTACTTCAACACCACTTCCTCTGAGAAGACAAACCACTGTCTTTCCCACATCCCTTCCCCTCCACATCCTCTATTAAAATTAGCCGTGTCACCCTCCCCCCCCCCCTTGTTCTTAACACAAAGGTTTATTGCCGTCCTTGTGGTGCTACATTATTGCTGCATCTCCCTTTAACACTAAGGTATGAGCTCGCCCAGGCTCAGCTGTATCGATTTTTCATCTCTCCACAGCCTGGATTACTTGACAATCTGCAGGTGCACAGCAAATACACCCCCCCCCCCCCGCAAGGACTGAGAGGTTCACCGAAGCAAGCCTTCTAGAACTTAAATCAATAAACACACACACCATTACTATCGCGATGCGTACTTGCCACATTTGTTGGGAATAGTCGATTCTGCTCTAGAAAACAAGAAAACAAGCAAGACAGATGAAGCTCATGAGATGCGTAGAATCCAAGTCATGAGTAGGCAGCCCGTGACTCACAGAAAACTCACAAACCAGTTAGTACGGATTGCTGGTCGTAGAACGAGTGAAAGAACCGAGAGTCAACAGATATTCACATACCTCTGCTGCCCAGAATTCATGCGATTGTCAGTGGGTCGCTCATTAATGTCGCCCCTTCTAATAGTATATGCCTGCTTGCCCAAGAGATCTAACTTAAATCTATTGCTGCTCATCAGGCTGAACTTCATCTCTCCCCTATGGAACGCCCCTTCAGCGATGATGGAGGTATATTAGGAAAGAGAATCCCCAAAACTGTATGTGAGGATCAGAGGGTCTGGCTCCTCCACTCCAGTCACATGGGGTCAGCGGCCTCCCTCCTGTGTCCCTTCCTGCTTCTCTTTGTGTTTTTGAGATAAATTCAAAGGGCGCCAGTGTAACAGAAGTACAACACCTGCTTAGTCCACACTGGGCCTTGGATTTGATCTACAACACTAGAAATGAATAAATGAATGAACAAAACATTCTCCGCATATAACTTTGGTCTGAGCCTCTCTTTATATGAACTGTAGGTCAAATTGCTGGCTGGTGTGTTTAGAGACTGCTACTTCCTCAAGGAAGTCTTCCGAGGACAAACACATCTCCTAGAAACATCACTTCTAGTCACTTCTTCCCTAGCAAGCCAAATATGCCGTGTATCCTCTCTACCAGACTAAGGTATTGCTCCTCTAAGCACTGTAATAAGAAAGGGAAAAACTTTAGCAAGAGACCTTTCTGTCTGGAACTCGCAGTTGGAAGAGGGTGTCAGAGGAGTTATAGGCAGTTGTGAGCCACCGTGTGGGTGCTGGGAACCAAACCTGGGTCCTCTGCAAAAGCACCCAGTGTCTTTATCTACTGAGCCATCTCTCCAGCCCCATACACTAAGTAGTCTAAATATATAACCCAGCTGGAGTTAGGGCTTAGTTTGTATGCAAAACATTCCTGAGAACCCTTCAGGGAAAATTGCCCGGCTAAGATTCTTCATCAGCCAATACAAATGGGAGAGTTTAAGCCTTTTCTCTAATGATAAGTGATTTAATTTTTTCCCAGTGTTCAGGCAACAAGCACCCACTTGCAGAAGTGCATCCTTGTGCCTTTATCTAGCAAGTTTGAATTCTATGCCCCTGGGCCAATAAAGACTTGCCTCGCTGAGTGGGGAACAGACCGAGTCGGCTCCTAGCATGCGCTATTATTTCTGACTTCCATTCGTGTTTATTGGCCATCCCTGGTATTATAAGTCCTGTTTATTGCTGCTGGCTTCACATAGATCAAATTCATATATAAAAATGCTCTCTCTTGAGTCACATTGAAATTTTATTCATACTGAGTTCCAAGAGTGTTCCTTTCTTTGGGCAAGATCTGTGCCAAATAAATCGCCTTCCTAATTCTATCAGTGGTTCCTTTAAAAACAAAATTTGTTGAACATCACGCATGGACTGTGCCTGTGGAAGTCTGAAAGCTCTTCACAGAGACCTGCCGGCTCACGAAGAGAGAAAGACAGAGGGAGCAAAGAGGAGGAGATGAACAGAGGTGGGGGCACAGGAGGAGGGCGGGAGAGAGGCACGCCTCCATTTGCTCTTGTGTATTGAATTCACTTTCCATCTTCTAATAATGGGTTGATATTCAATCTCACTCGGACAGCACCGTGGCATCTACATCTTGAAGCAAGTGTGATGCTAGAAAAATCACCTTATGGGGCCTTGGGGGCTACTCCAGGTGTCTGTGACCCTGTGAAGCTGATCACTGGCAATGCATAACAGAGTCAGGGCTCGGTTTGGTTTCATGTCGTGTCAGGAAAATGCATAGCATTTCTGGCCTCGGCTCTCCAGTGGGTCTGAAATGTGATGATTATACACGGTCTCCATTTGTAAGCTTTCGCCTTTGGTCTCATGGTAGAGTTCACGAGCAGATTAAAATCCCTCTAGCTGGGAAGGTTTGTAGTGCCGAGCCCTAGAGGAGCTGACTCTTTCATAGACCACAAGCAAACAGTAGAAGAGAAAATGGACAAACCAGCTCAGTGGGGACCAGTACTTGCACTTCCACTTTGTTTGGTACCTGCTCCTGGAGATACCAAAGTCAGAACCCTCTGAACCTCTGAACTGAACCAACACTAAATTCTGAGACTCATATAGTATCTTCTGAACTCACTTTCTACACTTCCAATGTGCAATTCTCTCCTGGGAGTCTGTCACTCTACCTTCAGGAACCAAACTTAGAGGAGCTACAGAGAAAGAAAGGAGCCATAAGGGGTAGCGAAGGTGGGGAGACCTCCACCGGGGCTGGACCTGAGATAGTAAAACACACATGATATCGAAGTATAGGGGAATGCTACCATGATAAGGGTTAATGGACATAGGAGGATAGTAGGGGGAGGAGGGAAGATGTAGGAGCCCCTTGGTTTTTTATTCTCTGTATCGAATGTTCTGTCTATGACATAAATTGTACAACCTCCGTTTGAATCTCCACTTTGGGTTCTAGAATAAGTCATTTTAAGTGGTCAACCTCATGTGCCCAACCTGAAATGCATTCCACTGGGATCGTGCCTGCCTCCCACACTGTCTCCTTCTTCCTCTGGGATTTCACTAGCTTTGGGAATTTACAGTTAAGATTTTTTTTTTTTTACTTTGTTTACATAGAGGCTGCCATGGCTTCTGGGAAGTGAGTTAGGCTTCAGATCATCCCTGCTCCGAGGGACCGTGGGGATGGAAATAGATGAGCAAGGGTGGCCTCCCTCTCTGTTCCCAGAAGGAAAGAGGGTCCTTCCCGGTCTTTTCTAAAAGGAGTCCTGTTTGAATTCTCCAAGCCCAGGAAGTGGGGTGAATAGGGCCCCCACTTTCTACCAGTGACTCAGGAAACTGTGACTTCTTATTTACATTAAGAAAGAAAGAAAGAAAAGAATAGAAACAAACAAAACAAAAACAGCCCTCTATCGGGCAGTTCTGGGTTCTCCTAGGTCTTTTGAGATTTCTTCTTCTCTGTCTTCTGAAGCATTTCTCCCACGCCGTAACCACACACTGGCTCAGCTGGTCTCTCTTGTACAGTCATGCTCAGAGAGTCCAGCTCGAAACACGTTCGTGTTAAATTACATATTTCAAAGGAAAAGTCTTGCTCTCACCTCTCCCAGGGTATTCCATTTTGACAAAGATCGAGGGCTTGAACTAAAACAAGTTCATCTCTCACTGGGGGTTTCAGCCCCTGATTCAGGGGAGGCACACAAAGGGATGTGCCATCAGGCCCTCCCTCTGCCTCTGGAGTGTGCTTCAAGGGTGACTTGAGAAAAGACAGCTGAGGCCTTGGCCCATTACTCATAATTTCTTATATCTGTTTCTGGCATATGGTCACTTATATCCCCTGCTTTTCTAAAGAAATCACTCAAACTAATCTCTTAGACAGTGACTAAAGTCCTTCTAGAACATTCCTGATTTGTGTTTCATCAACAGTCCACAAATCAAAGAATTGTCATCTTGCTAGTCAGGACAATTCATTGACAGGCATCCCTAAAAAGTAGTTAAGTAGCTGGGCAATGGAGGTGCACGCCTTTAATCCCAGCAATCGGAAGGCAGAGGCAGGTGGATCTCCGTGAGTTTGAGGCCAGTCTGGTCAAGCTAGTTCCAGGATATCCAGGGTTACACACAGAAACCCTGTCCCAAAAAAAAAAAAAGAAGGAGGAAGAGGAGGAGGAGGAGACAGGGAGGGAGGGAGGGAGGGAGGGAGGGAGGGAGGGACGGAGGGAGGGAGGGAGGGGAGGAAGGAATGAGGAAGAAGTTAAGTATTTTTCTTCTTCTGTTTTCTCAGAGCTCTTTAGTTCTATCTTGAAGACTCATAGGCTAGTCTGTTCTCTGCTGCACAGCTCCAATGTTTTCTTAATTGGAAGTCAAGACTGGTAGTCTGAACTGGGCTGAGAATCTGCGGGAAGGGTCTACGTGTTCTCTCTTGCATCCAGATGGCTTGACATGGAGATAATGTCCCTTCCAAATAGTTGCTAGAATCTTCACTCAAGGATCTTCAAGTTGCCTTATCCTAAACCTCTATTCTGTAAGGAAGCCTTAGCCACATGTAAAAACTCAAGTTGACAGTCCCGGACAAACCCAGCCCTCAGATCCCCCTAGTACAGATGTTCAACATGTGTGTGAAGAAGAATCCAGATGATTCCAGCCCCAGAAATCTGAGTGAGTCCCAGCCACTACAGTCCTACCAAATGAAACTCTAGATATTGAAGACAACACATGCATCCTCACTGTGCACTGTTCAAATTCCTGACTTACAAGATCTGTGAGTATAACCAAATGAATGCTATAAAATGAATGTCATTTTATACCATTGCATTTTGGGTAGCTTTTTCAAAGAGCAACCAAGAATACATCGGAGATCCACTCCTAAATCACCCTAGCCATGGCCACTTCTGCCAAAGAATAATGTCAGTTCTAAATCCTCTTACTCGTTAAACAAGGCTATCAAATTTATTAATCTTGCATTTAAAGCCAACTTCCTCCAAAGTACCAGTGAAAAGCAGAAATCTCATAAACTGCAGGAAGTAATACCGGAAACAGATAATGTATCAGAAACAGTGCCAAAAGGATACAGACTCGCCTGCGCCAGACCCTATGGCTTTGCAGTACATCCCAATACAAACTGTTGGTTTGAGTCCATTTATTCAGATAAGAAAGATTTTTAAATCCCTACTCCAACATCCGATATTAATCTGTGCCATGTGCAACCGTGTATCTTCAGAGGGAGGGAAGCTAATGTGGATATGAGATCTTAATGCACCCCACCGTCCAAATGCAGGTGCGCAGGCAACACTTGCCTCGTAGAAGGGTGGTGAGAATTCAAAGCCAATGCTGCTTTGTCTGCGCTCCTGGGAGGGGAGGTGGGCTGGGTAAAGTCCCTGACAGACCCACTGTTAGTGACCACTCCTAAGTGAGTGGATCCACTTTTTGAATTGAACAACTGAACTAGAATGAGCTCTGTAAAGTGGGTATCTCAGTCTCTCTTCTCGTTTTCCTACATGCTTAAAACAGGGTTTAACACACAAAGTTTGTTACATAAGTGGGTATAATTCTGGGAATGGTTCCCTCATCAACCATAGGTTCTGAATCTCATCATAGGTCCGGGAAATCCATGCCATGCTGTTCTCCGGCCCCTCCTCTCAGCCAAGAGTCTCAGTTCCCAGAGGTACAGAATACCAAAGACGACATAGAACGCACTGATGACCCCCTTGGCTATACCTATTTTCCATTTTCTAATTACCAAGGTGTTTAACCTATAACATGAATAGCCACGTTAAAGCCATTTGTTATATGCAAAGCAGGAGCATGGCACATTGATAATTAAGGCCTCCCTCTGTGACAACCTACATGCTGGAGGTATAATTAAGTATAAGTACCTCTTAGCTGGCTAGCCATTATTACTGGGCTTAAACATACACTCAGCCACTTATTAGTGAAATTCTATAGTGTCCCGAGGAACTGTTGTTTTAATAAATGGAGGAGGAGTTTTCTAGCCTGTGCCATGCTGGGTGGTGAATTGGTGGCGTAGTCTTTTGGTGTCTGCACAGCCTCAATTTTCAGTATGGAGAGCTCCAAGGTTGAACACTTTAAGGCTGTAAGAACAGCCTCCGGGCACTTTTTTCTGATTCCTTTTGGCCATAGAAAACTGTCTTTTTTTTTAAATTAGATTTGTTGCTTTGAGTCTGTCTCTCTCTGCTCTACGCAAGACAAGGAACACCCATAGGTCCTCTCTCATAATCAGATTTTAAGAGTGACAACTGAAAACCAAGCGCATGGTATGCATTTGTCAATGGCTTTGCTGTGTTTGTAGCCCTGAGTTACGGCTGTGTTGAAATAGCACGCGACTTGATCAAGTGTTGTACAGAGGCATATTTAAGTATTTAAACCTATCCAAGAAGAGGCAGGAGAATTAAGATGGCTGCAGAGCAGAGACAGCTAGTCCCTTCGTGTCTTAATCCAGCTTCTCTTGGCGTGTGGGAAAATTGAGTTTCTGAAAAGGAATGGAGACCCTGCACATTGTCTCTAAGATGGACCTTGTTTGTTTTCTCACCTCCGAGCCTCAAGGAACAGCTCTAGAACATTCTTGTATGGGGGGGGGGGATTCTATGGGTTATCAGGTAATTACAAGAATTTGAAGCTGCTAGCGTATGGGCTGTACCTGTGTATACTTAAATCATTTGTACTAGGAGTGGCCTGGTGGCTGGAGAAATCACAGGGAATGTGGTCACTTTAAAGCTGTTGAGGCCCTCTCTTGGGACAGCTGCTGTGGATCCTTGGCTGATGAGGCGGGGATAATGGCCCACATCACTGGTCTTTCGAGTTGTCTCCGTTCCTGGTGTCTGATACTCACGGGGCTCAGTCTGCAACTGAGGAAATGGTGTTGGTTTTCTCATGAGTCAAGAGGGCACAGCTCTTTTCCCCATCAGGCCATGACTGTAGAGGTATAGGTACAGGTGACCTCTGTTCTCAGTGACCTCTCTGTGTTCTGAGAGCCTGAGAGAAGAAAAGGCATTTGGAGACAAAGTTGGCATCCTACCAATCAAAGTAAAGGCACAAGAGAAGTGACTTTGAGATCTCAGCTTACCAAGCATTAAAGCTATATGTGTGTGTATGTATATGTGTATGTATGTATGTATGTATGAGTGATTGATTCTGGAACCACAACAATGAATAAGATAGAAAGAGGAACTCATAGCTTCCAGGAGAAGAAATGCATGTCTGAGATCTTCCCAAGTGCCAAACTCCAAGCCCATCATATTTGTCAAACAACTGAATGTTTCTAGATATTGCAAACCTAGATATTGAGCCAACCTCCAGTAACCTGAGAAATATGGGAAAGGCCACCTTGTGGGATATTCATACACTGTGGGAAGGTGTATTGCTGCCATTGATGTGATAAAAAGCTGACCAGCCAATAGTTAGACAGGAAGTGTAGCAAGATTCTCCCTAACGTTATGTGCCCAACAACATAAGGCTTAGTTCTTTAAGTATTAGGCTTACTTCTTTAAGGTTCTAAGGTGGTGGTTCTCAACCTCCCTAATGCTGTCACCCTTCAATACAGTCCCTCATGTTGTGGTGACCTCCAACTGTAAGCTTCTTTTCCTTGCTACTTCATGCCTGCACTTTTGCTATGGCTATGAATGACAATGTTAATATCTGTGTTTTCCAGTGGTCTTAGGTGATCCCTATGAGAGGGTCTTTCAATCCAATCCCAAAGGGGTCCTGACCCACAGGTTGAGAACCGTGGTACACTTCCTAATGGCACCAAGCAGGAACCAAGTTCTAACACATTTCCAACACAGGTGCCTTTGGGGATTCCAGATCCAAGCCACAGCACTCATTACATTCTCAGGGCCTCCATCTTTCTCTATATTGGTATCATTTCTTCATGGCGATAAGCTGTATGCTACTCCAAAGACAGAGTTGTTTTGTGGTAAAGCCAGTGCTAGTCAGGAGAGCGGCACCTGGCCCTCCCTCCTATGCTATGTGGTGGCAGGCAGAAGAGCTATCCTCAGGGCATGAGAATAGAAGAGAGAGCCCTCAGCAAGTACAGCAATCGAGAGAGCGGGTCATACCCCTTGCCTGGGCAAAACAGTAGAACTGGCCCTGGTGATGTGAGTGCTGGAGAATTGGTCCTGCGGGGATGAGAGCAGAACTGGCCCTGCTCCTTACTGCATGGGGTGAGCTTGCTGGGTCAGCGCTGGAGAGCTTGCCCTGGTAGAGGGAAAGCTCGCAGGCTGACCCAACCAGCTACCATCCAGGCCCAGAACCAGGACTGTGAGTTAGCCCACCCCAGTGTCTACCACAGCAGTGAACTACTGGAGCACATGAAGGGGCCGATCTGCAAATCCTGAGCTACAAGATCTCCAGGACACAGGACAACAACAGGATATCCAGGAAGAGTCCCAGTGAGGACCCAGTATGGAAAGAGTAGCAGAAGCCAGAGCCTCGAATCAGACCAAGGATCCATTGCAAAGAGCACTTACAAGTCAAGATGTATAGACTAAGGGGTATACTGTGTGGCTCGCTGGGCCACACCACAGCTTAGACATTGAGATTGCAGTGTGGGGGGGTATACTTTAAATTTTTAGTTTTCCTTTGGGGGAGGTCAAAAAGACAAAGGGCACAGGAGAGGGGAAGGAGAGATTAGTGGAACTGGGTGCGTGATGTGAAAGCCACAAAGAATCAATAGAAAGTTAAAACAAAATTCCACCACTAGGAAGTGAGTCACACACAAGGAGAGAAGGGGAGAAGAGGAGGGGAAGGTAAGAAGACACCCCAGAGCATGGCAGGCTCTGTTCAAAGAACCACCAGCCCTTCCTTTGATCCTCATGACTCTGCACACTAAGTCATATCTTTCTGACTTAACATAAAACTGAGCTTCCTATTAATAACCTCTCTTATCAACTCAAAAGACATCTGCTGCACATCTAACATGTAAGCTAGGCAGACTGCTAGCCGCTTTGGGGGCAGCTTCAGCAGGGGTGTGGGTAAGTCATCTACTCCACTGAGTGAGAATGTAAGAGTTGGGGGAGATTTCTGTGCTTGGAAACACATGGAGGAGCTTCTGGCCCACAGAGGATGTGGTACTGAACCTGAGCCATAAGAGGCACGAGTTCCAGGGACCTCACCGAGAAGACGGCGGAGAAGAGAGACTACAGGGAAGGGAGGAGAGCATTGGCCTCATGTGTGAAGAATGCAAGCTTGGAAGAAGAGAAAGGGCAGTGAAGCTCAGCTACAGCTCCCTCCAGAGAAGCCTGATCATGGCTTACAATGCTACAGAAGCTGGAGGGGTGAAAGGAGTAAGTTAAGGAAGGATGGCGACCAAGGTGGGGACTTCAGTGGAGCTAGGATAACCCTCTAGGAACTATATACCCTGATGACATGCACATTTGCTCCAAGGAAGTCAACAGCCTGACTTAGAACTTCCTAGATTCCGGTCCTGAACAGAAGGGCTAGGCACATTTGGAGATGGGATTTCCTCAAGGGAAGAGGCAGCCCTGGGAGCACAGGAGCCTTTCAACTCAGGCTGGAGTACACAGCACCAACAATACCCTGAGAGCAATCATGGGGTAAGACGGCCTGCCTGGCACCCCCAATACACTTGCAGTGAGAATAGTCCAGTCAGGGATCATGCAGTCTAACCCAGAGCCCCCCATCTGGGTCCATGGGCTGGTTCCCAGGGAGGGTGCTCACATAGTGGAAAGAACAGGAGAACTATTTACCCATCCAAACAATCGCTCTGAAGCCAGCCTGTTTTTTTGCTATTTTTGGAAGGTGCTAGTTGGGAACAAGTTGCAAGCTGAACTGCCGTACAAACTTGGAATTCAGCTCCCTGTGCTGTCAGTTAAATGCAGAGCTAAATGCATTAACATACAGGCAAGCTGGGATGCAGAGTATTTGGATGGAAATGCCATCTCCTTTCTGGTCTTGCTCTCTTCCTTCAAGACCCACATCAACGCCACCCTCTCCAGGGATGCTTTACATTTTCAAACCAAAAAATTACTGTCTCATCCATTCGATTCTCATGTTTTAATCTTGTAAATCTTTATCACCTTTGGTCTGTTGCTCTGCACCCACAAGGCTTTCCTCCCCTCATGCGCCCAGTGCAGCCCCCCCCCTTATAACCTCACTCACTAAAGCCTTACCCAGTCAAAGCAACAACCGGCAAGTTGTGATGTGGAAAAGACCCTGTTCCAAACTCACCCCCCCTTTTCCTCTGCATGTGGACTCAGGATGTACACGATGGTCTTTGATTTTTTTTTCTTTGTTCAATGGTTTATATCACATCTTGAGCACTTTTGGTGTGCGTGAGACCTTCTGTGACCTCCCCATCGACAATGCGAGGCCACGGGCAAAGGTGATTTCCTTTAAGGAAACGTAAGAGCAGATGCGGCAAGGAACTGGGGGTGGGGTGTAATGTAGGAAACAGCCTTAACCTCTGACCCTAATACACAGACTGACTGGATTAGAGATGCTTCTATGGGCAATCGGGCCAGATACTGTCATAAACGCAAAGGCTAACATTCTCTGTGGCCGGGACAAGTGATCGGAATGGACAGGACTCCCGAAAGTCGTGGCCATGCGTAATATCATTCAACCTCACAGCGACATAGACTTTTTCATGATAATTTTATAAATGAAGGCAATAAGGCTCAGAGTAATTAAAGACAGCCTTCAAGGCATCCCAGTTAGTAAATTTCAGAACAAATAGTTGTCCTCAAACCTATCAGAGCACATACTGGATTAGGGCTCACTTTAAGGTCCTCATTTTAACTTAGTTCCCTCTGCAAATACCTTGTCTCCAAATGCAGTCACAGTCAAAGACGCTGGGGTTAAATCCTGATATATGAATCTCAGGCAGCACAACTCTCCCATAGTGGAGGAAATCCGTATCTTTTGCCCAGAAGCAGTCTGTATTTTAAGTATTCTCAGTTGAAGACACATTAGAGCACCTTCACCTACTGGTGAGTAGAAAAGCCATTTGATGTCAACACAGACCACAGTGGCTTTTGGTTTGCTGGCTTATTTTTTATTTTGGAGTCTCCCACATGCCTGCACACTCCTAGGGTCTCAGGCTGCTCTCCCTATGTGCACCATGAAGAAGAATCATGTTTTCCATTATTTTTCCTCATCAAAGCCCAGGCCTAAGAAGGACAAAAAGCATATGTGTTAAGAAATGTCTTGATAGAGGTGGGTATATTGTTTTCCTGGGAATAATGCCATGTCCCTTAATTTTGAAAATGGGAACAGGGCCATGTGTTAATACACCGTATATTAAACAGGACTATGCTATTATATAAGAACACGGTGGTAAAAAGGGAAGTAACGGTGGGTTATTTCTCTCTTTGGACATATTTGACCACATTGATGACTCTAGTTAATAGTCTATATCTTTACCTTACTTCTCACAGGTCAACTTGTAACCTGCCCTGCTCAATCAAATGCAGCAGGAATGCAAAATGCTTGCTTCAAACCTGGCCATTAAGAGGACTTGTCAATGCTTACTTGTACAACAGGATTTGCTCATGTTTGAACCTTAGACTTGCCATAGCACCAGCTTAGGGCATAAGCTAGAGGAATGTGAGAGGAACATAGAGAAAGGAAAAGGCCATGGAGATCCAGGACACTCAGCAAATGATCTTCAGAGGCAATCACACTTAGTGACTCCATAAAGGCCACAGACGAATGAGAACAGCCAAGAACAAAGCAACACCCAGCTGAGCCTAGTCCAAGCTGCTGATCTATAGGCACATAAGACCCTGAACTTTGAGCAATAATGAAGCGTCATTACGTGCAATTAATTATCTACAACTCTCAGAGATCTTTGGAGTTAGGGGGAGTCTAAGTATGTATTGTATATGAATGCTTGTTGACTGAGCTAGTCTCAGTTCCCCACCCATCCCTGCATCCCACGTGATTTTATGGCTCTCTTGATGAAGAATTTGGGTTGACATAATAATTTATTTTGGCCAATAGAGTGTGAGAGAGTTGATTTAAATCCAGGTCTAGGCTTCAAGAGACTCTGAGTGCTCTCTGTCTCTCTGTCTCTTTCTGTCTTTGTCTCTGTCTCTCTCTGTCTCTCTCTCTCTCTCACACATACACACACACATTCTTTTTCTTTCTCCCCACCTGTCTTTCCCCCTCCCTGTTCCTGTTAGGAGAACCATAAGAACAATTTGGGGTCAGCATTTTAGAGGATTAAACATCTTGGAGGAAGGGAACACAATCTTAGTCAAGGACGTTTCAGATGAAGTGAACCATGTTGACCTCCCGGTTGACCATAGATGAGTCATCTGCTCAGCCCAGTTGAATCCAGTCTAGATGAGCAGACTATTACTTCACGAGATATAAAAAATGATTGTTATTTTAAGCTACTATGTTTGGGGATAATTTGTTGTACAGCAATAACCAACCGACACACTCTTAAATAGCAGTCCAGAGGTTGTTGGTCATAGATTTGCAGCATGACTCTACTGTTTTAAATGTGTCATTTTGATCATGGGTTCATAAAAGATCTTCTATTCAATATATTTTCCACCCAGAGGACACAGGGAAACACCAAGAGATATATATGCCTAGTAACTTTCAAAGAACAAGACCCAAACATTGAACTATTTTCATCTTATTGGTAATAACTTAACTCACCTTCCTCTGTCTCATTACTAGGGACATTAGGGAATGTACCCTTTGGATGGACAGCAGTGTGCCCTGCTACAGTTGATGGAGACAAGTAGGACTGGAATCCTGCTATCCAAAGGGACAAAGAGAGAATGGGACCCTCTGTGATAATTCCGATGCCAATCAAAAGGATGTGCGTTTGATGAGTAAGACAATTGCAAGCGAGACCATAAATGACATGAGCACTAGAGAGATCCCGGTTTATGATAAACCCTTAAAATGAATACTGCACATAAACTCTAGACCTGTAGGAGCAGATACCGCCCCTGTGGTTTACTATGGGGATAACCGTGAGTGAGCGCTTTAACCTTTCTGTTCACTTTCCCTCAATAATTTCTTAACATCAGGTTTATTCCAGGATTGTTACAAGGTGTAACTAAGGCTAGCCTCCAGTTCAGTGACTCATGAATGTAGGAGTTTAACGGACGTGAGTTGAAAATGGGCAGCAATGAAAACTGTTCCTATTCTCTCAGGGTTGAAAAGATCCCCCAGCGAATGGTGATTTGAAAGCCTGGAGAACTTGACTGGAATTATAGCTTTATAATTTGTGCAAGGCTTTAACTTTCTTTGAGGATTTCTGCCATGGAACTCAAAATTACCTTTCAAAGTTCCATAGCTGGGCTTCCTAGAGGAATGGATGCCCACTTCGTCTCGACAACTATGAGTCTTCAGAACACTGGCTCATATCTTTTTTTTCCCTGTGGGACTCTAAGGCTAAGCTGCTGAAAGAGCTTCCACTGGAACCTGGAGGCAAACCAAGGAGTGACTCCAGTCCTCAGTGGGATGGGCAAGATTGCCCGGGACCTCCAGGTCTTCACGCACTTCTCTTCTGGATGCAGGTTCTAAGATAGTTTGACGGAGAATTTCTAATCCTCATAGGGCTCTGTCATTCCTGGTCACACCTTGTAACATAAGATCAGTTGTCTTAGATGAATCCATTGTCTCTTCTACCCCTTTCCTCACTAGAAATTTTCAACAATAACTGCAGGATAAGTGGAGAATATAAGCGACTAAGGCAGAGGCTCTGGTTGCCACAGCTTGGGTTCTGTTCTTCTGCCTGGATACACAATACACCCGACCCCCAGCCCCTAACCCTCCACCCCAGCTGCCGGACAGAGTACCTTTCAACTTTTAGCTCCGCCACCTGCAGCAGCATGCTTGTGACACATCAGAAACATTAAGCTAGATGTGGTGGCCCAGGCCTTTAGCTGACTTTTGAAGGCTGGAGCAAGAAGATCGCAAAGTTGGAAGCCAGACTGGGTTAAATAGCAGGGCCCTGTCTCAAAACCCAGAATCAAACAATCAAAAAGAACAACCTGGAGGAAGACAATAAGACCGGGCTGGAACAGTGAACACAATGGGAAGTGACAGGCAGGCACAGATCACTAATGCAGCCCTTCGGAGCCAGCAAGGGGACTGGACAGTATTCTTAAGTGTTGGATAGTCTCCTGCTAACAGCCTCACCTGAGTGCTGAGAAACATCGTTCTGATTCTTGCATCAGAGAGAGGAGATGCTAGGATGCAAGAGTAGACAAGGGCATCCAAACAGAAGGAATGGTGTACCCTCCCCCACAACCGTTGGCAACAGCCACAGGGAGTGGTAGTTAGATTCTGGACATTTTGGAATAGAGCTAGTAAGATTTCCCCATATCCTGGATTGGGGGGCTTGAGGCAAGGAATAGGTTAATGGTAACTCATATGTTTGCCTTAAGTGAATGATGATGTCAGTTACTGAAATGATTGTGACGGTGTTGGAGAGGTGGCGGGGAGAAGGGATGAGGAGCTGCATTTGGAACCTGAAATTGATATCACTTCATAGAAGTCTGGAAGACGACTCAGGCCACGTCAGTCTCTAATTCAGGCTTGCCTACTGGTGACTCCTACATAGGGTGACCTATTCTGATGAATTTGCTTCTAGGGTATCACAATGGCCTGGCTTCCCTGCCACCTTTGTGGTTCTGACACTGTAGGTTCAAATAATGCCATCTCTAGACAGTGAAAATCCAGCATCACCGAAGTAACTGAAAAGCTGACTCATGGTGGTACCCTAGAATTGAATGCACTGGGAGACCCAAGAGAGACAAGAGATGCCTCAGGCAAGGTGGTAGAAGGTAGGTGTGCCTAGATTAGGGAGTGCCAGCAGTCACTGACATGCTCTGTTCACAGGCTTGTGTGACACCCTGTGGGGATGCTTGGATATGTGTCCTGGTACCACGGGATGAGCAGAGAATGGGCGTATTTTGTCGGCAAGCGTAGACAGAATGAGAATGCTCATGTTAGTTGAATCTGATTCACCTTGTGAGGCCAAGGGACATGCCTGAACAGTAGCTGACGGACTGCTGTATTTTCACCTTAGCTTTGGCCCAGGAAGCTAAATAGATAGCCCACTTCTATTATTATAGCAGGCATGTACTGTCTCATCCTGAGCTTACTACCGCATTGTCTTCACGTACCCTTCAACTAAATTGCTTCAACTAATTTTTATTCTTTTGACATATATACATGCTGAGAACCTACTTACATCCTTATCATTTGGGGAGGAAGCATGCACATATATTATGTGTACAATTATACATCACACACATATACACATGGTATATACATATATCATGCATGCACACACACACACACAATTTTCAAAGGACTACGTCTCTCAGCCTCTATGACTCTTAAGTGGTTTTTGAACCCTGATCCATCAACATCACTCCCCTTAGTGTCTACAGTAGGATTTTTCCTATTCATACTAGATTTCTTTTTTCCTTTATATAACATATTAAATTAGTCATCAACTCTATCGTTTCTGCCCCAGAAATGGCTCTCCCTCTTCAGTCTCCTTTACCCATTGTATTTCACAACACCCTCATGATTAATGCTATTACCTGCTTTCTTCACAGCATGAACCAAGAGTTTCAGAGTTCTTAAAATTAAATGTTAAAAGTGACTAAGAACTCAATAGAAATATGGGCGGATGCTTTGGTGAGAAATCATTGAGATGGATATTATAAGTTGCTTTCAAGTTTAAGAAGAGATACTCAATTTTGCTCAGTTGGATAATTAAAAATAAAATTCACTGAAATAAGATTTTCAACTGCAGACTGGCAATGATCAAACTTTTCTAGCATTCTATGTTAGTAACAGGGTTGAGAGAGAGAGGGGTCTTCAGACCCTGGGGGTGGGGTAGAAGTTGGTACAACCTATGTGGAGATTCTGACAAATTTATTAAGGTCTAAATGCTGGCAACTCCAATTCTGAGGATTTACCCTGTGGATAATAGGAGTGGAAGGGTGTGACCATTATGCAGTATTTATACAGAACTGGAAACTGCAATCACAATCA
Organism: Arvicola amphibius; assembly: GCF_903992535.2. Lineage (NCBI taxonomy): Eukaryota > Metazoa > Chordata > Mammalia > Rodentia > Cricetidae > Arvicola > Arvicola amphibius. Next base: position 138,071,633 of record NC_052050.1, on the reverse strand, counting down.
CTGGGAGTCTTTGAAAGTCAAGGAAACACTGGGCGATTGATTATTCAGAAAGCAGAATAGAAAAGTGTCCATGCACAGACATTAAACGAACTCCAAACCTGTTGCCACGTTACCAGCCATCCAGAGTGATGACTATGCCATCCCACGTGTGTTCTCCCCCATATACACTGAGTTTCTTCAAGCCCACTAGAGTAGCGGTTCCCAACCTTCCTAATGCTGCAACCCTTTGATTCAGTTCTTCCTGTGATGGTGACCCCCAATGAAAAATTATTTTGTTGCTACTTCATAGTCCAGGCTAGTCTTAAGCTCAAAATCCTCTTGCCTCTTTCTTTTATGGCAGTGATTCTCAACCTTCCTAATGTAGCAACCCTTTTATGGTTCCTCATGTCGTGGTGACTCCCAACTATATTGTAGGGCCTGGGTCTACCCCTTTTCCTGGGGTTCATTTTGAGGACAGTTTCTGGTCAGCCAGCTAAAACATTCTGTTTATTTTTGTGCTCCCTCTGCCCCGCTGTAGGGCATTGTTTACTCCATCTTGTGTGTGGCAATTTCCCACCTGTCTGGGGGGAATTCCTTGTGCAGAAGCTAGGTATGTAAGGATTTCCCCAAGGTTGAATAAACGGCATTTGGCTGATCTCCTTTCAAATGACCCAGGTCTCTTGTGTGTTCTTTCAATCTCCAGGCCTTTCCAGGCTCGCGTATGGTACAGTGGCACGCGAACTGTACTGAGAGGATAACACAGAATCGGGTGTTACATAAAATTATTTTCATTGCTTCTTCATAACTATAATTTTGCTACTGTCATGAATCACCTAATATGCAGACTATCTCACCAGAACATAGATGACTAAAAGGCATGGGTGATATCTCATGCAAGCTGGAACCCTGGAGCTCCCTACCTGACTTGCAGGCAGCTGGACAGGTTCAAGAGTCTCCTCTCCTTTGTGGTCTTTGCTACTTATATAACCTTGAGGAACAAGAGGCCTTGAGAATCGTGTTAAGTTTCAGGGACTTCCTGAGATGTGTGTGTTAACTTCCCAGTCTTAATGAGCTTCCCTTTAGAATTTCCTTGGTCTTAACAAGCTTCCCTCTTGGGTGTAAGGTTTTCATTTGGAGTAAATTGCTCCACAGCAGGTATAAAAACTGACATTCTAATTATTTGCTGGAAGTAACACAGCTAGTAAATGCATCAATATTGTAGGCCCACATCCCGTGTGTGTTCTATCATGCAAATTGTCATTCCTACTCCATTTCTGCCTCATCTTACTAGTCGAGTGTGCCTGGCTTCTCCAGGGGGAAAAAAAGCACACTCTTGTATTAGGGAGACCTCCCCTCCACCAGCTCCTCAATGCCAGCAAAAGACCCTCAGTGTCACAATTTATATTTTTCACCACCTAGCACCATCCTGGTCATCAGTGAAACCCAATACAATCTGCATCTAGTGAAAATAACTTTCCCTTTCCACAGTTCTCCTCAACAGCACAACCAGCCATTTCCACTTAGGAAGATCATAAGGTTAGGCAAGCACAGCAAGGCAGTCTCCAGTCTTGAGAGAAGCAGCGAGGTCAGACACTGAGTCAACAAAAGGAAAAGCACAGAGATAAGTGAGAGGGAGCCTGTAGTTAAGCAAGAAAATGTCCCATCCATCAATGTCAAGGCACTCCGCCCCTGCTAGGCTGGTGTCTGAGACAAAATCAAGTAATCAAGTACAAGTTCCTTCCTGACCCGGGGAAGGCAATATTATTAGTAGATTAACAAACACATCCATCAACAGGCAAAGAAAGTCAATGGATTTGAGAGTTTTACAAAACCGGGGGAAGGTTAGCACTAACATCAGACACACCTCGTGTTCCGTAAAGAATTCAGTGTCTCTTCCAGAAAGATTACAGTACAGGATGGCTTCACCCTGCCCCCACCTTCCTCCTACTTCTTTACTAGGGGAAGGGGCCTCACCCTCTTCCCACACCTGGCAGTCATTCTGCCCTCCTGCCCCAAGAGCCCAGCTGAAAGCTGTTTCATGATTTCACAATGCCTACCCAAACCCAAGACCCCACACGCTGGGGGGTGGGTCCTTTGGGGACAACCCTTTGAAGTCCTTCTGGGATCTGGGTGTGACGCAAGAAGGGAAAGTGTTGACTGAAGGCCCTCAGCGATTTCTTCTTACTCCATTCTTTCCCCAGCAATAAGGAAACATGGAGCCAAGAAACGGCCAGCAAGTGACTAGGGCGTCCTGCGCGGGGACTGTACTGTTTCCGCCTATTGAAGAAGTGGATAGGATATGGGGGTTGTACAGAGAAGGGTGACAGAAGAGCCCTGAGCAAGGAGTGTCTTCTCCCATTGCTAGAGTGTAGATCAGCTGTGAGGGGGGTAGGGATGGGTAGTGTTACCTTCTTTTATTTCTCATTCTTTCTCTTAAGGAATCTGCTAAAAAAAGTTATCGGCCTGACCCAAGAAGAAAAAGAGAGGGTCATTTTCTGGGAATCTGCACACACAACAGGCTTACACATTCCCAAAGAACCCCTTAAAGAGAGCGAATCGCCTGGTTCTGAAGACAGATTCACCTGGCATTCTCCACGCATGATCCTGGCACTTTTCATCATGTGGCAGCTATGACTTTGAACTACCAAAGGGGACTTAAATCACAGACTGGAGGACAGCCTACTGACATCTGGAATTGTAATGAGCTTAGAGCAGCCACAGAGGACAACGTGATGCTCTAAGACTCGTAGGAAAGCTCTTAAAACAATAAACACGTGAGTTTTCACAGGCGCAGCTGGCACTCAATTCAAGCGCTTTAAGAGTTAACTTGTTGACCAGCAGATATATTAGCAATGACCATTGAGAAAGTGTTCTACCTCTGGGGACTTGATCACCTGCCAACACCAACCCCACACCTCCCCCAACACTGCCAAATAGCTCTTTCATTTCCTGGGATGGCTCATGCAGATAGACAGCAAATGGATCAGAGAATTTACAACCACCCCCTCACCTCCATCTACTCCACCTTCGGGAAACTCCTTCTGACAGCAGGATGTTTCCCCTGGGCCTTTGCACATGCTGTGTACTCAAGTCTCAGTTGGGAAAGTTCTTTTACATTCTTGGTGGTAGTTATGGTAACTTAGGATCTGTAGACCCTTGCCTGTGATGGGAACTCCATTACTCCAGCAGCAGGACCTGTTGGTGACAAAACCAGACTTCAAGCCTGAAAATAATTCTGGAGGATTTCTCCCTTGGTGTCTTTATTTGACAGATGGGGAAACAGACCCAGAAGTCTTAGGGAAGATAATACGTTTGCCAAGTGTGCCACTAACATTCACCTCGCACTCAAATGCTTTTCTCCTCCGTTCCTGCATGGAGGTTTTGCAAATAGCTTACAGCCATTCGTGATGAGGTGTTCTAGGATGGCAGCGTCATGTACTCAGAACAGTAGAAAAAGTTACCCAGCACAGATGGGAGACTGGCCAGGAAGGAGGCAAGATCGTATCTATACTCTAGATAGAATGTAGTAGACAAAAAGCAGGTCTCCACAGGGAGCCTGTTAGTAAGTAGTTCAGTGCATTCCTACTAAGGCCCTGTCTGTCCCTGGAGTTTCTCAAACCTGAGCCTTCACTGTGCAGAAGACAGACACTTTTCAGATGTAAATGGTGACTCCATTCATGTTTACAATGAGTGAGTGAGCAGAGAAAACTGGTCCATCCCAAGAAAGATAAGCAGCTGGCTGAGGCTTTGGTGGGGGTGGGGGGATTCATTTAAGCACTCGGGAGGCAGAGGCAGGCATATCTCTGTGAGTTTGAGGCCAGCATGGTCTACAGAGCTAGCTTCGGGACAGCTAGGACTGTTGCATAGAGAAATCTTGTCTCAAAAAAACAATAAATAAGTAAATAAACCTTAAACCTTTAGAATATAAACCATCTATATCTTTAATTCTCTCATTTACCAATAAGAATTCAACATGAGCTCTGTGGAAATATATACTGGATTGTCAAGGGGTAAAAGCAACCTAAGTAAGTCTGATGGTGCATCTCCCAATGTGCCATCTCTTTTAAAGATGGTGGCATCCATCCTTACTGCTACAGACCACCTAACATCCCAGGCACAGTGCAGTCTCCTTGCTCCCATATCTTTTTCTTTCTCTCTGTCCACAGATATGTGTGGCTCCAGGCAGGCCTAATAGCATCTCACTTAGATCTGCAGCTCTTCTGGTAAAGACTTTCATCCAAGATAAAGGGTCGGAACCATCAGGAAAACTGATTCTCACTGTTCATCTATCCCTTGAGAAAGCAACTTGGTGTGAGGGTAGGGGCGGGTTTATGCGTAAGAAGGATGCTGGCACTAGGATGTCCTGACTGCAAGACTATGAATTCCCATCCTTCATCAGGTTGAGAGGGAAGAGAAGCGTACCTGCAGCAATGGTCCAGGACTTATGGATCGAAGTCCCATGCCCACACTGATTAGGACCATCCATGCCCCTGACTAGTTTTACTTTCTCAATCTCTGGAAAATAACTGTAGAGTTTTCTACCACATTGTTCTGTTCCTAGGACCATAAAAACCACCTAACAGTCCACCAGCCAGTTCTCGCTTAAGATACATTCTCTCCAGTCTTAATATTGTCCTAGTGATCGGACATATTTAAACAAAACAAATAAACAAGATATTTGGATATGACTTTTGTCTTCTCCTACTTCCTGAGGACATTGGAGTCACATGTTTGAAAGCTAGAGAATTGACCTCTATTGCTATAGAGTCTTCTGCTGTATTAGTTTATAAACCAAGTCATGGGTTGGGGAGATAGTTTAGTCAGGAAAGGGCTTTCCTCGAAGCATGGAGACCTAAAATTAATGCTCAGAATCCATGTAAAAAAATATCAAGCTAGTAATTCATGTTTGTAAACCCTGTGCTGTGGAGGCAGGGGACAGAGCCCACTCAGGGATTTCCATGTCATCATGAGTCCCTGTCAAAGAAGCAAGATAGACAGTATCCAAGAAATGACAGCCAAGGTTGACCTCCGGTCTCCATATGCACACACACACACACACACACACACACTTACACACACACAAATCCTATACACACATATACAACCTAGAGCAAATAGATGAAAAGCACTTGAGTGAAACCCATGTACAGATTCCATGAAATTCAGGTGTCAGCTCTGTTCACAATTGGAGGAATGCAAGGGATGCTTCTAGAACATGGGAAGGAGGTTAGGATATGACATCACCAGGACTTGAGATTAGTAAGAATCCAGGTAAATTTGGGTGACATTTAATATCTTCTTCCCCTTGAAATTACAGACCCACGACTCACGCAAGCATGTTGTCAATAAAACCAGAGCATTCCTGAAACATTCACACAGGATTTAGAACAGGTCTATAAGGGAAGGCTTTTTGCTTAGAATGCCTAATGAAAGATAACATAATCGCATAAAGAGTTATAGACTTGTCTGTAGGGAAATAGTGCCCGGACAGATGTTCCAATGACTGGCCAAGAACACTGGGAACAAAGGGGGAACTGTAAGAAATTGTCACTGTGTCCACAGTGTGGGTGAGGAGAGAGCACCTGGGGCTTTCTAGTGAACAACCCCCACCCAGTGACAATGGATAAGACTGTCAATCCTATCCTGAGCGTGTGACTTCCTCCTCAAACTCTGCATTCACGAGTAGCATTCTGATACAGATTTGGTATACCAAATAAACTTCTATAATGGAATCTATATTTTAGATTGCATCTGCTGACCTGCCTAAAAGCAGTTTTTAAGTATCTCCTTCAGAGATGTATTTCTCAATGAAAATTCATGATTTGCCTTTTTTGTTCAGTCTGGTACTGTACACATTGGCCATGAATGATCCAGGCCTCCATAAGCAATGAACTAGCCCTATAGAAGCTGACAAAGCTTTCCAAATCCCATGTCTATGTTGCAAGGCACCCTGGGAAGCTGATCTTGACCCATATTCTTACTACAGTCCAAGCTCTCAGCACCTGGAGGATGAATACACCTTGGCAGGTGCACATCTTATACTGAATTTTCTCGGAGAGGGGGTACTTGTCTGGAGCATCGTCCAAGGGTATAATTGAAGAGAGAGCAAATTTCTTAGGAATAGGGAAGACAATGCACATTTTGAGTCATGGTTTGGACACCAGCAATGGAGGCTCGAATCACAAGAATTACTGTGGAAATCATTTGACAGTTTCTTCTGCAATACTTACTTTGCTTAAGGTAGGGCAGGCAGCACAATGCTGAAACGGGAGAGGGGACCGTTTGTGTAACAGAAAGTAGAAAACAGTATGCATGATAAGAGACTTAATTATGTGACTTCAATAGTTTAGACAGGGGTATGTTACTTCTGAACAATTTATTGTGTGCTAAGTTCTATTCTAGGCACTAAGCATGTGCTAGCTTCTTTAAACATCTTAGTAACTAGAAAGTATGCACTGTTATCATCCATTTTGTGGATAAAGGCTCATAGAAAATGAGAAAATCGTCCACAGTCCTAGTGGCTAACTAGGGGCAGGAACTGTGGCAGTTCCAGAATCCTTGCTGTCCTGTGATTGGCAGGTGGAGGGCACACAAGCTTTCAGGGAGGCGGGGATGTTTACACAGGGCCTGGAGGAGGGCAAGTGGCATTGGGATCCCTAAACGTAGAAGGAAGCACATTCCTGGCAAAGTAAACAGTGTGAGGTGAAGCGAGGAGTCTGGCGGGCCCAGGCCTATTGTTTCCTTAGGAGCCAACAAGTCCCTCGGCCTTGGCTCAAGGGCAAGCTCAGAAAGAAGCTACAGAAAGAGCCAGAAGGAAAGGTCAAGCATGGGGGCCAAACAATGGCTGAATCCAGCCTTTTGAACCTTAATTTCCACAAAATACATGAAGTCTCTTTATCCCAACCTATAAGTGAATAGTTGACTTAAAAAAGAGGCATAACTTGTATCAAAGCCAATCTCTTTCTAGGTAGTTCAAATCTTACCCCAAAGTTTTAGGCGGAGTGCTTACCTAGTATGTCTAAGATAATGTGTATGAGATAATGCCTGTCTGACTTGTCTGTCTGTCTATCTATCTATCTATCTATCTATCTATCTATCTATCTATCTATCATCTATCCATCTATCTGTCCATCCATCCATCTACCTACTTACCTACCTACTATCTATCTATCTGTCTATCTATCTATCATCTATCTGCCTATCATCTATCTATCTATCTATCTATCTATCTATCTATCTATCAATCTATCCATCTTCTTTGTGTGGGATCAAAGTCAGGGCCTAACACAAGCGAGCCAAGTACACATCCACCGAGCTCCAGCTCAAATCCTTGTCTCATTAGGCAATGGCATCTTTGTAAATTACTCAGGCTGACCTGGGACTTGCTCTGTAATCCAAACAGGCCTTGAATGTAGGATTCTTCAGCTTCAGTATCCTGAGTGACTGAGATTGAACGCTTGCACTACTAGATATGACCAAAGAGTAAGATCTCAGCTATTGCTACGAAGCTTATCTCCTAAGATTTTAAGAGAGCAACCTGATCGTAATTGTAGCAATCTTCATGAGCGATCATTGCTCATGAGTAGTGGCACTGAGAATTAAGCTTTAAGAAATGTTTTAAGTAAACACATGCTGTTTCCTTTCCTTGATTACCAATTTGCTTCATGTTGCACTCCTGAATTAGAATCATGATTAAAAACCAGGAGCACTGAAGAACAAAGTACATGATCCATCAAAGCTGTGTTGGGATGATTATGCTGGGGTTCTGAACCCTTCTATTCCAGGGTGATATGGGTGGGAACTGCAGTATCTCCAGACATAAGAGCCAGCCTGGGCTCATGTCCCCAGAATCTAGAAGATGATGGGAAGCTAGAGTGGAGGTGGTACAAGAAGTTTACATTCAAAGCAAATGTGGTCCAGATGTTAGAGCCATTGAACTGCCTTCCTATCCCTAGGGTTTACTAGGCAAAGAAGATGGATCTATGAATTTGGCTCCATATAGACTCTCACAATGCCATCTCCTATCTGTGCAGTCTGCAGGAAGTTACTTACTGGGTGAATAACCTCTTTGTTTATAACACTTTACTGAAAGGTCATTGACAACAACTTAGCACAGTGCCTATACTTCATAACTGCCAAGAAGACTCTCCATTCCCTTCCCTTGCCTTTCCCCTCTTCCTTCTGAAGTCAACTGCACCCTCACGACACACATCCCAAACGTGTGCTGCTATTGCCTTACCTAGCTGGTCATGAAGGCCACTCGGAAAATCAGAGACTCAACCCTTTCCACAGAGAAAACAACTGGAACTAAATTGTAGCAGTAGAGTTGGTTGGGGGCCCATTAGAGGCTTGAATGAGAAAAGCTGCTGAGAAAGAGAGAGAAAGCTGAAGGGCATCATGATGAGAAAAGTATTCATGACTCCTGACGTAATATTTTGAGTAACACTTGTCTGTTGAAGCAGCTACTCATGTCTCTCGCTGTCCAACACAGACCCAACAAAGCTTTAGCTAAAGATTCTTAACTCCACCTCTTCATCCGGAGTGTATTGGTTACTGTTCTATTGCTGTGAGGAAGCATCACGGCCAAGCGACACAACTCTCATCCAGATGCAGAGGGCTTAGGTCGCTCACATGCAGGCTCCCTAGCTGTTGGTTCAGAGTCCAAGAGCTTTCTTTTTTGGGGGTGGGGAGGATCTAGCAGTAGGATCAGGACCTGTCCCTGGCACATGAGCTGGCTTTTTGGAATCTATTTCCCATACAGGGATGCCTCGCCCAGACTTGATTTCGGGGGAGGAGCTTGGTCCTGCCTCAATGAGATATGACACACTTTGTTGACTCTCATGGGAGGCCTGCCCCTTTCTGAACAGAGGAGTGGATGAGTGGGATAGACGGGAGGTGGGAGGAGGGAACCGGAAGAGAGGTGGGAAAGGAAACTGTGGTTGGTATGTAAAATAAATTTAAAAATAATAAAAATGTAAAAACATGATGGCCAAGCCAACTTATAGAGAACATTTAATTTGGGACTGTTTCAGAGGGCTAGACTCCACTTTGTATTTACACTTCATTAGTTATTGAAGCAATCCAAAAATGATTTGCAGTATACACGAGGATATGTATAGTTTATATGTAAGTATTATATCATCATATAATGAATTTAAGCCCTGAAGACTTGGTCTTGACAAGGGTCCTGGAACTAACTATGCCTTCATGGGTACCAAGGGTTGACATCATTACACTTAGGGGAAAAGATAATGGATGGAACTAGCAGTGTTTGAGAAACTGCCTCTGCATTTGATAATTTTTTATGTTATATCTTTACCTCATCTCATACATAGAAATAAGTAGTGTTTATATTAAATATAAATGTGCTAAATATAAAAAGAAAAACTATAGGAATAATTAGAAAAATTTCTAGGGGCCTCTTTTTCTAATTGATGAGGATAAGTTCTTAAATATTCAAGAAAGGATCAATAATCATAATACATATTGTTATAAATCATTAACTGAAAGATAGACAACCTAAGGATAAAACACAAAGGGTAGGAACACAAGTTTCTTAGAAGAAATGCCTAATAAATACAGGTAAAAGTAGGTAGTATTATCTGTTATCAGAGGCACAAAAGTTAAACTACATAAAGATGTATTTGTCAAACAAGTCAAACATTAGGTTGGTAACATGATTCTGTGTAGACAGGAGGGTAGAAAATGAGATTCCTGCTCAGGATGAGTTGGAAAGTAAGTGGGTGTCATTTTCGTGACAGACAATTTTGTAGACGTCATCAATATTTAATACGAAACGAATGCATCCCTTCAAAGGTCAAATTCTCTTGAAAACATTTATGCAGACAATAGGCACAACCTTTATAAAGAACCAAGCAAGATTTTCACTGCAGCATTACAATATCTGATGGCAGAAGACTGGACTCAGATTAAGCGCCTATCGTATGGGGATGATGAAACAAGCCAGAACACATCCATCCTTGACAACAAACATTACAGAGTGTAGCACGGTGGGTAGAGAGCAGGGGGTGGGTGCCTGCTCCTGTGTGGAAGGGCTTTCAACCCAGATTGTTAAGCGAAAAAGAATTGCAGATTGCCAGACATGGACTCGTTTGGTTTTATTTGAAGAACACGTGCAAATAAAATCGTATCTCTCTGTGTTCGTGCTCTTAAAGATGTAGAAAAATGCAAGCAAAACTGAAAATAATGACTGGGGAGACAGGTAAAAGTTATGATGAGCAGGGGAGAGACTGTCTACTGCATCTAAACAACTAGGCAGTGATAGAGGTTGGAGGGACAATTATCACTTGTGTAAATTTAAAACCAATCCTGTTGATGATTATATTATTTTCAAAGACATTAAACATACAAATTTTAAAAAGACCAATCAGAAAAACAAGATCTAAATAGACTATTTCCAGAGGAAATGAATTTGAGGTTGAAAGATGAAAGTTACGCTAAGCATTGAATGAAAAACTCTGGAGTGGTGCTATTAATCCCGCACAGACTTTATAATCAAGGCTATAACTAGAGATAAAACAGGCCATGACCCGGATCCCAATCTGTGAGGAAGCTACCGCCCTAGCCAGTGATAAGTACACTCATGGGGAAGACAGAGCAGTTCTCAGTGTGGGCATGCTGGCAGGGGACCTTCCAAACATGTGGTACATACATGTAGAGAAATGTGGTACCGCTAAGGGAAGACATGAACACACCAGCAGCCCTCACTCAGGAATCAACATGGCGGCCAGAGAGTACACAGGAAATCAGTGAAGATACCAAAGACTTGAGCACTTCTGTCTAGTCAGTGTCTATAGATGCTTTCATTCAACGAGAGCGGTAAGCATGCAATGTTCAAATCTGTATAGAATATTCACAACAATCGTCTTCTGGACTTTGAAGTAAACTTGAATAATAAACTGAAAATAAGTAAAGTCATACAAATTATGCTTCTGGTTACAATGGAATTTCTCAAAATCAGAAAGATATCTGGGAAATGACCCAAAATTGGGAAATGAATAATATTAGGTTAACCCTTCTGAGAACAATATATCATATAATTTCCTTGGGCCTTCTCTTCTGTCCTCAGGATAGGTTTTGACTATTCTATTCATCAATCATGCACATTCCTTTAAAGTTTCTGACAGGTACTTATTTGCTTGTTTTATTGGGGTTGCTGTTGCAAATGAGATGTTACAGTTTGCATGAGAAATATCCCCCACAGACTCAAGCATTTGAATGCTTGGTCCCCAGTTGGTGGTGCTGATAGGGGAGGTTACAGAATTTTTCAAATGCCAGCCTTGCTGGAGGAAGCACATCACTGGGGGAGGGCTTTGAGAGCTCATATCCTCTCCCTACTTCCTGTTTGTTCTCTCTGCTTCCTTTGTGTGCAGTTGAGACTGATCCCTCAGAATCCCACTCCCGTCACCACGCTGGATGCCTGCTGCCATGCCTCCTCCCTGCTGTGATGGAGCCTTGTCCCTCTGCAACCTTAAGACAAAACAAACACTTTCACCTGGAAGTTGCTTTCGGTCATGGTGTTTCCTCACAGCAGCAGGAAAAGTAACTGGTAAAGATACTGAAATTGTTTAAAATTTTATTTATCCACATACTCACTCATTCAGTGTTTGTGTATTTGTGTGTGTGTGTGTGTGTGTGTGTGTGTGTTATGCATGCATTACAGCATGCATGTGGAGGTCAAAGAGCAATCTACAGTAGGGAGCCACTTCTGTCCTTCCACTATAGGATTCAGGAATTGGGCTCAAGTCATCCAATTTGAAGGCAAGAACCTTTGCTTGCTGAGCCATCTTCCTGGTCTCAGAAAGGGGACATTTTAATACATGCCATTTTATTACTGATTCATATTTGTATCTAAGGATTTTGCACTTTAAAAGTGTGGCCACCATATTAAGTCCAATTTTTCTGATCATTGTTTTGAATATTTCAAGAATTAAGGTCAGACTATCTACAAATTTTGAGAATTTCCTCATCTTAAAAATTATTTTTATTATGTGTCTTTGTTTTTTGTTCTAATAATAAATAGTAACACTTTGAGAATAAACTTTTTTTTAAAGATTCATTTATTTATTTACTTAGTGTACATTAGTGTTTTGCCTGTATATACTCTGTGTGAAGGTGTTGGACCCCCTAGAACTAGAATTATAGACAACTGTGAGCTGCCATGTGGGTGTTGGGAATTGAACCCAAGTCCTCTGTAAGAACAGTCAATGCTCATAAACCACTCCACTCTCTCCAGCCCCAAGAATAAACTTTTTAAAATGATGTCTAGAGCATTGTTTTTCATTTGTGTTTTGATTTGTTTTGAGGAGAATGTTGGTGGGCTTGTCCTTCTTTTGTTTTCTTTTTTCTTTTTCATTGTTTTTTACAAGACAGGGTTTCTCTGTGTAGCCCTGGCTGTCCTGAAACTCACTCTGTAGACCAGGCTGATCTCGAACTCAGAGATCCTCCTGCCTCTGCCTCCTAAGTGCTGGGAATTAAATGTGGGGTAGACAGTATTAAGTGTTCTACCACTGGGCACATCCCCGCCCACAGGCATTGTTTTCTTCCTTACTTCAACTGACAGACTTCTGGGGCTTCATCAGGCCTAGGGCATGATTTCTATTTTACATATGTATGTATGTATGTGTGTAGATATATGCACATATATGTATGTGTACACATGTATGCATGTATACATATATATTTAGTGGGTTATAAAAAAGCTCTGGAAGTTAAGGAGGAATGAGGAGGTGGGAGTGGATATGTGAGGAATTAGGAGGAGTGGGTGTATGATCAAAATGTTGTGTATATATGTGTGTGATATAATGTATACATAATATACATATAATAAAACCTACATATACATAAATATATGTGTGTATATATAATACTTGGATCAACCATCAGTAGCGGTTCAGTATTGGGGGCCCCTGAGCCCCGCCCTGCTCCATGCTGGAATGCTGAGTGGCTTGCTCTTATGCAGATCTTGCGCAGGCAACCACAGGTGCTATGAATCCATGAGTTACAGCAGTCCCATCTTGTCCAGAAGATACAGGTTCACTCTAGTCCTCCCCAATCTCTGGCTCTTACAATCTTTCTACACTCTCTTCTTGGTGGTCCCTAGGTACTGGAGAGGGGCTATGATATAGGCATTCTATTTAAGCATTCAATAGTAACGTATCCTCTACACTTGGACCAGTTCTGAGTTTCTTCATTTATCACCATCTACTTCACAAAGAAACTTCTCTGATGAGGTTTGAAAACTATGTGTAGAATGTAATTTTTCTCTTTTTTCTTTTTTCTCTTATGTATTTCTATCTATCTATCTATCTATCTATCTACCTACCTACCTACCTACCTACCTACCTATCTATTTAAGGTTTGGAGGTTTTTTTGAGACAGGATTTCTCTAGCTGTCCTGGAACTTGCTCTGTAGAGCAAGCTGACCTCAAAATCACAGAGATCCACCTGCCTCTGTCTCCCCAGTGGTGGGCTTAAAGGCATGTGCCACCACCACTGGAATGAACGGACAAGGTCAGCAGCTCTAGCATGGCTGCACTTTGCTAAGGAAAGTAGAGAGCCTCATCCCACACAATAGCACACCTGTGGGGGAACTGCTTATGCTAGCTCCTCAGGCTTCTTCAGAGAGCCAGGTGTGATCAATCACACAAGTGACCCCACAGCGGCAGCTCTCAGGAAGTTTCTTGTGGCCTTTTGAAGATACTGGACTGAGGATGTCATTTCAGGGGCATGAGGACACTGCCTCTCTTGGAGCCTGCAATCCCTTCAACTTGGGCTCTGCGAATTCTTCTGGTGTCCTACAGATAAGTTGACACTTAAAGTCCATCTGGCTTCCAAGGAGAACTGGCAGTGGCTCTGAGGATCAGAGGAGAAACCACACTTGCTGGGTGTCAAGAGAAACCACACTTGCTGGGTGTTAGGAGAAACCACACTTGCTGGGTCAAGCACAAAGCTTTCTCTTTCCCAATCCCGCCCAGGGACCTCAGACATGGCCAAAGCGGGGTGAAGAAAGTTCACGCTTCTGACCATCTGCTGAGCAATTTGATAAAGGAGCCACAGAATCTACGTCAGGGAAGTCCTGGCCAGTTCCTACGGGCGTGAAATGGAGAGCCACAGCTCTACATGGAGGCCATAGCATCCACTCCACAAGGAAGGGGTGAATGAACACGGGTTGTGATGTATGTAACTCCGTTGGTACCGTGCTTGCCTAACAGATGCAAAGCCCAGGGCTTGATCCCCAGAACAAAAATAAAAATAGAGTTGAAGGCATTTGAGGCCTGTGAAATGTGTATCAAAAAGAGGTTGGGGGATAGAGTGGATCCCTAGCCTAAGGAAGACAATGCAGAGAAATGCCTGTGGTCTTGCCTTCCCTTGCTGTACTGCACTTTGTGATATGAATTTCTTGGAAACCTGAGAGTCACTGTGTATTTTGTGGACATGTATAATTTATCCTTTGGAGTTTCTAGCACTTTCAACTGTGGTGGTTAGGGTGGGGCAAGTCTAGGGTAATTCCTACAATAATTAAGAAGGATTTTTTTTTAATCTCCTTATTGTCCTGTTCCATTGTTACCTAATATAACAATAATAGACCAGTCATAGTGAACAAGACACGGTGGGCCACTCAAGTGATTTTACCACTGAGGTGTGGTAAAATCCTAAATCCTCCTTGGTGCTTCCTTCTTAATGCACCATCCCGCCTAGAGGATATTTTTGTCTCTCCCATACTGACACTAGAAATCAGTGGCTGATTGTTAAGCAGAACTCTCAGGTAGGCTTTTCTGCACTACACCTTAGCCTAATCATCTTGATGACAGTGGTATTGAAATGCACTCTGACGGAACATTCGTCACACCACCCCTTGACGGGCTGACACAAACTGGCCAAGAATCCCCGACATCACCCACCTTCTTTCTAAGTAATGTTTTTACTCTTAGGGGAGCTTTTGGCTCAAAGCCTGGGGCCACTCCAAGGACAACAGCACCCAGGGTACTGAATGCAACTGGAGATAATAACTGTCTTACTTTGGGGTCCTAACCATGCAATTTCAGTCCCAGGAGTAAGACAATTCTCTTTGGTGGCCTTGTCCTGTGTGTTAATGCAGCAGATAGGGGGGTCTAGACTACGCTGGAAAGATGATGTCCATGCAGAGGAGGGGACACCATGAATGACAGCCAGAGGCAAGGCTGTCCTGATCAACATAACTAGGGACTGAAGGAGAGAGATGGTGTGGTCACAGGGTCACAAGGTGTGTTCTTGGGAGGAGATGTGAATGACTACAAGGTCCTTCTCTGGGAACCTTACATCTCAGGGACCTGGGACTCTGGTGTTTCCACTGGTAGGGCCTGAGCCAAAGCCAGGACTTGGCAGCACTTTCGTCTTCCGGTTTTCATGGTGTGGCCCAACCTCTTCAAACTGGTGATGATCTGAGCAACCTCCCTATGACCCAGAAAAGCCTCTTAATTACCCCCCCCGCTCCCCCTCCCCCCTCTCTCCCTCCTTCCTACCTCTTCACATGGCTACTGGCTAAAGATCATTAACATGTTTGTCCTACAGGCAAGATCATTGTAGAAGTGAACCCAGAATCCACTCTTCTGCCGCTGTATGCTCTGAACCTCTTTGTATTCTGTTCCTGTCAGCATCCCGGCTCAACCAAATGAAAGTGTCCTTGTCGAGGGAAGTCTCCTAGCCCAAGACGTCAGTGGGAAGACATGCTCCCTCTGGTGGAACCGGTTCAGTGGACAAGGGTGACGGAGCTGAAGCAGGAGATGGCGAGTCAGGAAACCCTGGATCTGAGAGCTGGCTTCATTGTTTGCTCTATGGTTTGGGTCAAATCTGCCAAACTGATTGATTTAACTTCTAAATCTGGAGAAATTACTTTCCCTCTGTTGCACTGTCGAGCGGAGGCTGGGGGACAGTTTCCGATGAACTTTGGAAATCAAAACTCCCTATGCACACAGTGCTGCCCTTCCATGTCAGGTTCTTCTTTACACTGCACTCAGATGTCCGAACCAAACGCAGCATCTTATTTTTGATGACTGACCCAGTCTTCCCCAGCGGTCCTCATCCCTCTGGAAGGGACACCAACAATGGCCCCAACCATACTGATGCCAACATACTTGTTGAGATTCAAAATGCCTTACCCACTTACTCACGCCTCATCCTATGAAGTGGGTGGCAACAGAACCTCCTACCTGTAAGAGTGAAAACTGACTTGAAATATGCTAGCTAGCGATTTCCAGTCTCTGACTAATCCAACAGTTTCGTGTCGGTTTAAAGCAGCCACACACACAAACACCAAAATCTTTAGCTTTTTCTCCCTCCAGCTGTCCAGTGTGAACTATGGATACTATGGGTGGGGGTGAGGGATGACTCAGACAGTCTATGTCCATGACCTTGAGTTAGTCTCCCTCCTCTCTGTCCTCTAGAGGACCTTTAGGATATGGTGGCCCCTGTCTATTGAACCTTGCTGGTGTGTATCAAAGAGGCTGCGGTGGCTCATAGCCAGCTACTCTCAGTCCCCCCTGGTCTGACTCAGACTCACCCACTTCTTACTGGTATCCAGTGGCTCCCTGGGACTGACTGAGAATACTCTGTCTCTCCAGCCAAAAGGGTCCTCCATGCAGTCTCTGGTGACATCTAACACAAGATCACAATCCAGCTCCACTCTTGGATATGTTCCAAACAATATGAGAGGACTCTGCCCAAAGGTAGCGATCCACCCAGGCTAGCCATATACACCTATTGCATACATGTAACGAGTCTTTCTCTGTCCCGCCAGTCAGCTCCCAAATAACTACTTAGAAACTTATTATTAATTATGAAAGCTTGGCCAATAGCTTAGGCTTCTTTCTAACTAACTCATAACTTAAATGAACCAAATTTCTCATCACTTTCAGGCTGCCTCGTGGCTCATGGCTTGTCACATCATATCCTCTGCATCTCTTTGTGACTCCGCCTTCTTTTTCCGCAGCACTCTCTCTGATCCAAAAATCCTGCTTACCTATTGGCCGTTCAGCTCTTTATGGAACCAATCACAGTGACGCATCTTCACTCAATGTAAAGGAACATTCCATAGCATACACAAGCTAGGGTTTAGGGTGTTCGGGATCAGAAAACAAAGCATAGGCCCTGCTGCCCTAATAGAGCTGACATTCCAAAAACCCTGTGGCATTGGAGGGGTAACCCTTTCAGGGGGGGGTCTCCTCCCAAGGTCCACTCATCATCTCGGTCTCTCTCTCAATCTGATGTGTATCTTCCCCTGGAGAAGGAATCCCAGGAAAGTTCTTTGTGATGGAAAAGGCTCTCTCTTCTCATCAAGCCTCACCTGGAAGCCTACTGTTCTGATAACGAGGCAAAGAAAGCAAACTGTGAGACTCCAAGTCAAACGGGAAGGCAACGATTGACCTCTTGTTCTGGGGATCCTACCCTGGCTTCAACTAGTCTCAGGGTTCAGTGTTGGAGTTAGAACGTTAACAGAGAACAAAAGATTTAATTTTTTTAAAAAAGTGATGCAATCTCTTAACTTTGTGCTACTAGTCAGGACAGAAACAAACGAAACGACGGATTCAGCATATATGGAAAGGCTGACGCTTTTTAATGTGCTCTTGTAGCTTTCAGTGGACTTGTTCATAGCAACAACACTGTTACAGTTTGAACAGGAAATGTCTTCCACAGGCTCACATTATTAGGGACTTGACTGCAAGCTGATGAACTCTGGGGTGGCAGTTAGATCGTGGGGGATTTGACCTAACGGGTGGATGAACTCCTCCTATGGATTCACAATACGATGGTATTATTGAGAGGTGGTGGGCTCTGGTTGGGGAAAGTAGGTCATTAGGGGTATATCCTTGGAAGCTATGTCTTGTCCTGCCCCTTTCCTGTACCCTCCCCCTTCTGCTTCCTGCCATACAACCCTGCTGCCACAAGGTTCTGATTCGTTTGGATTCAAAATAAACAAAAGGACTGTTGAGTGAAACCTCTGAAACTGTGAGCTGAAATGAGTGACCTTCCCTTTACACTGTTCTCTCCGGTAATTTGCTCACAGTAATGTAAATCAACTAACACAGATGCCCAGTGAGACTTTTATTTAATGAGCAATTGTTTACTAGAGAACACACCCCACATGACTCGTGCCAAGGAATCCAGGCTACAGGCCCGAGAGGACAACCCACCCACACGTCCACAAAACTGTCTTCAGACTGTCTTCAGCACAGAGGAGTATGCCCAGGGGTTCTTCTTGCTGTGGAGGGCAGCGAGGAGTAGCTCAAACAAAACTCAGGACTGGCCTAGAGAGAGGAGTGTGGAGTAAGACTGGGACTCTTGCTGGAAGAGCAGCAGATTGAGATAAGCAAAGGAAAAGGAGGCAGAGGGCAGGAGAAGCAGCGGGCATGGGCAGGAGGGCAGGAATGGGCATGCTCGAGGCTAACAGAAAGGCCAGAGAAACCCAGGTAGAGCAGCAGAGCTGAAGCCAAGTAGGAAAGAGGCGCTTATGAAAGGCCTAGAAACCAAATAGAAGAGCAGGACTTTGAACTGGGTTTTCATGTTCTGTGTTTTTAAGTTATAAATAGAGCCAAATATCGTCAAACACAAGTCCATTTCCTCCTGATGCTGGTAGAAATCCAACTTCATTGGTGGGCAGCTCTCCTCCTCTTCACGGTAACTCAGGAACCGAGGAACTTTAATCTCCAAGGCTAAACCTCAGCTTTGGTGTCTGCCTGGAGCTAGTGCTACTCGGGAGCGAGTCATTTCTTTAACATCCTGCTGCCTGGAACTCAGGATATCTATCTGCTGCAGCTCAATACATGGAAGATGAGGGAACGTCGGCTGGCCACGTGACAAGGGAGGAGAGAGAAATTCTTAGAAGGCTGGGAGCGCATATCTGCTCACATGAAAACCTCTACGGAGATGCCATGGCAGATCTCGACACTCGCTCCGTCACCTCATCAGTCCGCTCCATCACCTCATCGTCCCAGCACAAAGAGGGAAGGTAGGGCAAGATGACTACCAGCTGCAAGTTGACAGTGTGGATGGGGACCACTCGTCGTGCCGTGAAGCAACATGGCAGCTGACGGCAGCGGAATGTAGAAGAAAAGGCTGCGATAAGAACGGTAGAACTGGAGGGAGGGACCAGTCTCAGGAAAAGAACAACAACAACAACATACACAAATAAGATGCTCGGGTACTTTATTAGTCGCAAGGTCATGGCAGGGTCTGTGAAGGAGGCACTGGTAACCAGCACTAGACTGAGGGAGTCTGTCTCGCAGAAGGAAGGGAGAGCAAGGGACCACCTTTGTCCTGTAAAACAGATGAATTTCTTGTAAAAGGGTGAATGTCTGTGAAAGAGATTCACTGTAAGTGATCTCGACGCTCTTGGAGTGACTGTGATCTCGATCTGCAGGACCACGCCCCACTGCCCTCGGATAAGTTGAGAGGTCTTCGGGCCATTGCTCTTGGAGGTCTACACAGAATAAACTAGCATTACCCTACCTTCAGACTGGCCTTGAGCGTTTTAGATCCCAGGAAACCAGTGCTGTAGTCTACAGACGTGCCGGAGACTCTTGACTCCTTCTTTTCCATGAAATGTAGTGCAGCTTCCTCTACCTGCGTTTAGCGCCGAGTCTCCATTGGTAGATGTGGGTAGTAAACGTCGAGGGTCTTTCAGGAATCTAAATACTCCACAGTTCACTCTTGAACTCCACTTAACAAATGGCCCCACCGAATGGTGGCCCTTATTGCTGTCAGGTATCCTTGCCACACCCGAGTCCCCGCCCACAGCCCTATACACACACAGTCCCTCCCAGAGAGGGCATCTTTCTCCCCTGGGTTCAGTGACTAATGTTTGATTCAGATGTGCTCCTCATCCGAGTGTCATTTTTTTCCGAACAGCACATCCACACAGTCTTTTTTCTCCCCAAGTCAACCTGGGGAGATGACTCATCCGCCGTTCGCTATGGCCCCAGCTCCTCTCACCTCCTCACGCTCCCCGCCACAAGATTGTCTGAGCTGGAATGAGCAACAGAAAGACAGCTCATCTCAAGAATAAATAATAAAGTGCCAAGCCAAAGATCTAGTAAAGAGAGGCCCAGGCTTGAAGCAGGATGAGGGGATGGGAGGTGGGGCCAGTGAGAAGTGGTCTGTGAGGGGGGAAAAGTATGAGAAAAGTCAGTGTACTTTGGACCTCCCTCAATCCTAGCTAGGGCCTTCCCATGATACCCACAACTCCCTAGTAGGCTCAGTTCCATGATTCATCAAGTGTATTCCCACGGTGGCTCTGAGGACTAGAACAAAGGGCAAGCCAAAGTGCAGCCCTGTAGGATGACTTGGCTGCAGAAATCACACAAAGGTGACTTAGGAGTCACAGCTACAGGAGAGATTTATGGGCTGCCAGGGATCTGGTATGACCTGCCCTACAGAAGTGCTCACTGCCTGGGGATACACCAGTTCACCAGGCTAAAAGGTGGAGAGGCCTTGCAGCTCACCAGCCTGCCTCTTGCTAGACTTCTCCATGGAGCAAAGCTTGTACTTTGAAATGCAGGGACCAAAGATTTTCTTCAACAGAGGAAATAACTGAGCAGGTTTGAGGTGAACCGCATACCAGCTCTGTGTTAGAAAACAAACAAACAAACAACCGTACAGTCCAGACAGAGCTGGGAGGAATGTTGGAGATGAAAGAACAGGCTTCAGACTAATTAGTAGTGACAGCTTTATAAACACAGCTTCTACTTCCCAGTTCTCTTCCTGGTCCCCTGGATCCCACCTTCTGCCAGAGAATTAAAACGGGATGTGTTGGCCAGGAAACTTCTCAACTGAGGATCGGAAAGAGACGTGGCAAATATTGTCGGATGGCCAGCGCAGGTGGCCACTGGCTTGCAGGGACGCAGGCTGTCCTTGTCTCCCATTGGATGCAAGCAAACCTACCCATGTCTGTACTTCCTCTGCGAGTACGCCTCCTGTTCAGACCCTTTCCCATCCCTGGCACCAAGCAGCCAGCCTTCACGGGGTCTCCTAAATACAAACAGCCGCTAAGATGTACCCAGAGGGCGGAAACCCAGCAGAGCCCTTTCCATGTGACTAACTTCCTTCCTGCTACTCCTTGGAAGTCCCTCGATTGCCTCTTTCCCGTGGCTTTCACTCTTAGAGGAAATGCTGTGGAATGAGCTACTGCATCAGACAGCATCATTTGAATCCAACGTACGTCACCACTGGCTGCTCCGTGGGGTCAAGTTGGTTCATCTCTGGCTCAATATCTTCCTTTACAAATTGAAATGGATGGTATCCATCGCTTGGAAGCATTTTGAGAAGTAAATGAAATAGTAAATGGTCCCGAGTCTGTTAACACAGAGGTGGAGCTCAATAAATCCCCATTCTTTTGTCTGACTGCCTCTGCTTCATCTATTCTGGTTTTTGTTTTTAGCCACAGTGTCAGAATTGATTGTGTCTTTCCAACTCTCACTGTTCTCGCTCCCACTAGATTCATTCACCATATGGACCGGGGCACCCTGTGTGTGTCTACTTCCTGGCCAGCCTCATTTCAAAAGGCCCAGGGACTCACGGCTTCCATGTTTCTCTCCAAAATGGCAAGGATCCAAACAAAATCATCCTAAATCACCATTTCTACCTCTGGACGCTTTCATTGACAAGGCCTAATAGAGAAAAAGTGAAGGAAGTGGCCTTGGCTGAATCCTATGCTCATCTCAAACAGCAGCAATGATCAAACAGCAGCTCATCTCAAACAGAGTCGAAAAGACTCTGGAGCTGCCTGGGGACTTGAGGGACCATGGTAAGTCCCTCTAATAATGTACCAGGTTGTGATTTCCAGGGATGGCTGAAGCAGGGTCTTACATCCTACCCACTCTTCCAATGGAGTAAATTTTGCATCCTTCATCAAGACGATGACCTGTCCTCAAGGGGGAATGAGCAAGACAAGCTGATTCCAAGATGAGGCAGAAAGAGAGATTAGCGAGAGGGTAACAGATCCCTCGGAGTTCATTCCTCTGTTTCTTAGTGGCTTTTCACATTTAAGAGACCAACAAGAAAGGTAAGGTGCTTGACCCTAGGGACACAATGGAATTAGAGTAGGTGGTCGTCTAATAAAGAAAAAGGGGACACCGGCAGACTTGCTTGTGTTCTGCCGAAGGCTTGTGACTATGGCAGCCATGATGCTCTGTGACTTCCGAGGTTAAGTTAACAAAGGTGCCATAGCTTCTACCGAGTTGGTTTTTACAACTGTTATCTTTACTGTTTACAGCATGGAGAAGCTTGGATTTCACAGTCCAAGAAAGCTAGAAGCAGGCTAGGTACCAGGGTAGTGTCACTGAGAGGGGAGCTGAGCCTTCCCGTGCTCACTCTCCCCTCCTACAGTCTATAGCCCCTTCCCTATTGGCAGCTGGGTCCACCTCCAGGTCACCTGACCACATTCTCTATGCGACCCAATACTGAATAACTGAGAAGGGAACCATACACTTGGACAATGCTCCTGTCATTGCCTCCCTTAGTGGCAGTTGCCCTGCAGCAGGGAGAATGTTGTCCTGATGCCAGGCCCTCCCACCCGTACTCTCAGGAATCCCAGTCACCTGAGAGCCAGAGAAGAACCTCTGCCCTTGATTTGACCCATGTTCACAGCACAGACATCTGTCCCTGAGGAAAGGGGAGAGAGGATGGCTCTTCATTGTAGGCCAGCTTTTATGTCTCAGCAGAACCCTGTGACATTCCAATTCAGAGACGCAAAGGCTGAGATGTGACCGAGGCAGAAATGAGGTCACTAGGCCAGCATCTGCTGCTGGGCTACTCTGAGCTCTGCACTGGGGAGGGGACAAGAGGACCCTAGACTACCACCAGGACACACACACAGCAATAAAGTCAGACCTACATGGTGGGTATACTCATTCTATCTAAACCACAACTGGGAAAAATGAGGTAGAAAGAGATGCCGCTTATCAAGTACCCACGACTGGAAAAGTTCAGACCCAGGGTTTGTACTGGGCCTCCCCTTGGTCCTGTTGACCTACAATTCCTTCCGGACAATGTCATGGAAGAGAAGGTCAGAGAATGCCTGAGATGCCATCTCTATCTGGTTCTCTTTCTGGCCAGACCCTTTAGAGCCTTACAAGTACTTACTGAAGATGGGATTCCAGGTCCCTCCTTGGAGAGTCTGATTTCCAAGGTCTGACACTGGGGACACAGGTGGACTTTTCTTACTTTGAGACTTGAGGGTTTCTATGGCTACACACCACCTTCATCCCATGATATTTCAGATGGAAGAGGAGTTAAGAGATAGGCCAGAACTGCATAGATGGTTCAGGTACCACATGTCCCATGCCATGCTAGCCACAGAAGAGACTCTGATTCTGTCAGCTCACCCCAACACCCACCTACTATCTTATGAGCCCTTGCCAAGAAAGGTCCTACAAGAGGAGTTCTGTGAACATTCCTTTCCAGGTACTGGCTCTGGGGTAAAGCTGAAACCCATTGTTTAAATTCATCCATTTGCTGTCTAAGTGGTCCAAGGTCTGCTGACCTAAGTGGTCCAAGGTGTAGGCTGTGGGCACATAGGTCACCACCAAATCTGTGATGTCAAGCTCTCTAGGAGACA
Source organism: Arvicola amphibius (assembly GCF_903992535.2). Lineage (NCBI taxonomy): Eukaryota > Metazoa > Chordata > Mammalia > Rodentia > Cricetidae > Arvicola > Arvicola amphibius. The sequence continues at coordinate 138,048,043 of NC_052050.1, read as the reverse complement.
CTTCTCTCTACCATCCTGCTTCACCACAAGTCTGAAGTTTGCCAGGCTTGATTTGCTCGTGGGGCATCCAAGAAGGGACTACATTTTAGAAGGCTTGCTCAGAAATAATAGAATGCTAACACAGCAGAGAGAACCTTCGCCCTTTGACAATTTCATACTTTAAAGCACTGGCTTTAAAGATCAGAGAATAGCACGCTTCAATAGCGAAGCCAGGCAAGAAGATGCAAGTGTGACGTCTGAGTGTCCCAGGGGAAGTGGAAGCAGATGGAAACTGGGTTTCTGGGGTAGGGAGGCAGAGAGAGGCTATCAAGGACAGACTTTGTCTCTCACATCTGGGCCTTGCCCTAGCAGGAATCACCTCTCCTCACCCCAGCCGCAGAGCCAAAGGGGGCATTTACATACCGCCGTAGCTTGGATCTTCAATGTCCCTCCCCCCCCCCCCCCAGGTCCATGTGTTAAAGGCTCAGGCACTGGCTTGGCACTGTTGGAAGCTGGTGGAACCCAGTGGGAGGTCTTAAGTCACTAAAGGAAAGCCCTAGAAATGGATATTGGGGTTTTAGATCCTTTTCCTTCTCTCTGTTGTATCCCAGACATGAGGTGACTGGTCTTGTCACCTTCTCCCACCATTGTCCTCTGCCACAGGTTCCATGGGTCCCCGAGAGAAACCCGTAAAATTGTGAGCCAAAAGGAACCTTTTCTCTCTATAAGCTGGTTGCCTCAGGGGTTCATGACAACTGACTGTCATACATACAACACACTTATGCCGCTACCGGTCTCTCTGATGCTGATCAGAGAAGGGGGAGGACACTGAATGATGGGACCCAGCACACCAGCCAGCACTGGGACATGGAATCTGGAGACTAATACCCAAGGGAAAGGGAATGCTTGGGATCTTATTAGGAACAGTAGCAGCAATATAGATGTAGTTAACTTGGTGCTTATTGATTCTCTAGAAATGAATCCCCTTGGGCATGATAGTGCTGATGCATCTCACATAGACTTCTCGGCTACAGTGGCTAATACTGGGGATTTCCTTGAAGAACATTCAGCCTTGGAGACAGGCCAGCGCCAGAGGTTGTTTTATGTTGTTTCTGGTGCAAAACTTAAAGGCAATTCCATCCAGATATCCATGCCTCACACTCAGATGGTAGTGACCCAGTGATACAGTGACCCCACTGCAGGCTTGGTTATTTGGCTTTTTCTGGGGGGGGGGCATTTTCCTTAGAAGCATTCAACATCATATTCCGGATTCATATTCTCCCACCCTCTGTGAAGAGTGAAGAAAGGAAATCCAGCCAGCATGCCATTATTTTCATTTCTCTAAGGAAAACAAAACAACAAAACACCGGCGTGCGCAGCTCTAAAGATGACATCACGCTGAACCTCGGAATGGAATTCCTTTTATCCTCTGCGGTAAAGGTTTAAAGGATACCCTGCTTAAAGGATGGTAGATTGCATCACTTCCAAAGATGCCCCCCAAGATTTGGACTAATAGCCTGCCAGCCTCATCTTTACCCAAACTCTAGGATGGCAAAGATGGAGATGACTTAGAGAATCATGTCACTCAGAGAACCAAACCATGATGCTCATGGAGACAGATAAAGCAATAAGTGATTCAACCCAGATGGGGACTCTGGTGACTCAGAGTTTGCAATTCATCCAAGAAATAAAATTCAAACAGTTTAAGACTTTGCATAGTTGAACTCCAAATCCCTAGGCCTTTCCTCCCAAGTCAAGTGGATTCATTTCCTCTAGCCTCCACAACACACGGCCTCCAGTTTGGTGGCTGAAAGCAATGAAAATTTATTCTTTCCTAGTTCTAGAGGTCAAAAGTCTATGCTCAAAGAAGGCAATGGGGCCACGGCTCCCTGGAAGGTTCAAAGGAAGACTCCTTCCTTGTCGCTTCCGATTTCTGATCGTTCTGCGTCCTCTGTGGGCTGTGGTCATGTCACTCCAGTCTCTGCTGCTGCCCCCATGTCACCTTCTGCCTGTCTTAGAAGGATGATTGTCATTCTATGTAGGATTCACCTGCATAATCCAGAATGACCTCATCCGGTACCACTCTCGACTATCTTTGCAGTGCCCCCCTCTTTCTGATTAAGGCCACATTAACTGATTAGGACATAAGCAAACCATTTGAGGGTCAGCAGACAAACCGGTCCACTAGAACGGAGTGAGAAGTGAGCAAGGAACCAAACTGGGACCTGCAGGTGGATCTCAGCAAAGTGATTTCTCTTTGTCTGATGTCTAAGGGGGATTCACATCAACGCTTGTTCTTTGCCTTTGTGGGCTAAGATGCTCCTCAAGTCTTAGGGATAGGCAACTATCAGGAATTCTCGCTGCTTTAATCTGTTATGATACTGACTCTTATTCTGCCTTTGTATGGAGTAGAAACTCATCCCTTTTTGATGGAGTTGAATCTCTTTCTGATTTTTAAGCCCCTCCCCCTGCCCAGCTGTGTTCCTGGCTGTCATCTCTCCCCCTACAACATTCTGAATTCTGCAGACCCTTGGTACCTCCTTCGGGATTCTCTAATGCCTGTTTCTCAAGCTTCTGTCTTCATCTGCACCATCCATCTGGAGGCCTTGTTTGAGCAGAGTCCGCTGGGCTCCGTGTTCAGTTTCTGATACAACTGGCTTGGAGGTGGGGCTAAAAGCTGACATTTTCATCTGAAGAAGTGATGATACAGTTGGTCCAGAGGCACAGTGAAAACCACCACTCTAACCCCATTCCTCGTGCTCTCCGAGGGGACTTCTTATTGTTCTCCCATCACACCTGGCTCAACTTCCACCTTTCTCTAGCCCTCTGGAGGGCCACTTACCAGCTATTCTGCATATCATATACTTGCATTGTGATCCACAATAGTAGAAAATTTTCAGTAATGAAGTAGCAATGAAATAACTTTACGGTTGGGGGTCACCACAGCATGAGGAACTGCATTAAAGGGTCCCAGCATCAGGAAGGCTGAGAACCACTGCTGGTTTAGTTGAGTCTTACACCTACACATTCCCACCTACTCATTCCATCCCTTGATGCCCATCTAAAATCTTTCCTCCTTTTCTCCACCCTCCTACTTCTCTAAATCAAAGCCAAGGACACCCAAATCACCAGGCTCACTCAGACACTCTCAGAAAACAGGAAAATCCAGTCCCAAGCTGGGGAAATGGTGGGCACAGTAACAAGCCTGACTTTAGTTAGAGAGTCCCACTAGACTCCTAACGTGGGTAGTCTGGGGCTGGCTCCAGTGTGGCCAGGGAGATTACAGAGAAAGCATCCAACCCGTTTCCACCCACCCGAATGCCCATGCTCTCTCTGTCCTCACCAGCCCCACGTGCCCCCGTGGACAGCAACCCCCCTCAAGGGCGAGCCTCCAGATGCCAGCAGACCGTCTTCCCAGGACATTGAGCAACACTTGGTGAAGGATTTCCAGCATTCATGTGCTCCCCAACAGCCTGCAAGACATTTTCTCTAAGGAATTTCAACACACATAACTAGTGCTTTGTTCCACTGTGAATGAGGGCTTGTCTGGGTGCCAGGGTTGCACTACACGGGAGATTAACAAACAGGAGCTCCACCTCTTAGCGGGCGCAGTTCAGTCTCTATGATCTTTCTTAATACTATGCACAAATGTCAAGCCACTCTAGAAAAAAAAAACGTGTGTGGGGGGTGCCGGGCCCATTCACAGACCTAATTAATGTAGATGATCTGACCTTGGAGAGCCTCCTAATGTCAAGTGCCCATTGTCAATTTTGCTGAAGATGATCTGAGCGAAGGGTGGCTGTCGTCACCGCTCTGCTAATGGCGTGTTGATCCTCAGGAGTTCCTCGCACATTTCCCTGATGCCCTCAATATGTGGAAATTTCCTAAATGCGAAGTCAAGTGGTTGCAGTAATCGTTCGCATAAAGCTCGTGTGTGCCAAGAGAACAATTGACGTCTATACGAATGGCTTGGGGAGTCAACTGGAAAGGAAGGGCTAACCTAGTACCGAGTTCACTGCACACAAAGACACAGTTAAGGGTGGCAGAGAGGGCTTCCTTCTGTCACAGGCTCGCCCCACATATTGCCATGTGGTCCTAGACAGTTTTAATAAGATAATCTGCATTTGTTTTCTAAGGCTGTATAAGAAACAACGACAACATAACATAAACAACAACAAAAGTATTTCCTCGGAATTCCAGAAATGAAAAGTCAAAAGTGGAGAAACAGCCAGGATTGATCCCTCCTGAGGCCTCTCTCCACAGCTTCATGACGGCTGCCTACCCTTCATCCTCACGTGGTCTCCCTTGTACTTATCTGTGCTCTAACCCTCTCTTCTCTTAGAGGCACTGGTTACGCTGGATCAGCTATAGAAACTTATTACACTGAGATTTCCTTTGTAGAGATGCTAAGTCTAAATATAGCTGCATCTAGTACTGAGTGTTAGGACTTCAGCATACAAATTGGAGATCCAACTCAGCACATAGCAATACTCATGTAATCCATTGGCCACATTTCCCTGAATTTTAGACACATTCAGATTTTTCTTTTAACATTTGTGGAATCGGGCCCCATCTGACAAAAATCTATAGTGTTCTGTTTGATTTTCAGGCATTTTTCTTTGTTGGCATTCCATAAAGTAATGAACAATGTTTGAGATTTAATAAATTACAATACTCCTCATACTTCCTCTATACTACATTAGATAATAATATCTTGATTCCCGTTTTATAAACTAGAAAGCTGAGGTAGACAGGCTGGGCAGTAAGAAAGTCAAGTCTTACCATTATGTTGCTATAAATATCATCAATTAGTATTGCTTATTGCGTAAACTCACAAGTGACATGTATGTACCTGAAGAACACAGTGTCCTAAGCAAGTACTCCTAACGCCAGGACCATCCCCACAGCAGTGTGTGACCCTGACACTTCCCTCATTATGAGCGTACCCACTTTTCATCTCACTTCATGTAGGGTTCCCAATTGTCTGCCATACACTTGGAAGGATAACTAGTCTCCTCGCTTGAACGATGCTTTGTCAAGTACAGGAAGAATTCACTGTTGAGCGAGTCACTTCCATAGCCAAACAGAAAGAAGTGGCTAACGGTAGAAAATAAGTCCATACCAAGGTATGGAAACATTTGTGCAACACTTTTCACTGGGGTGATATGAGGGACCAAGGTATGGAAACATTTGTGTAACTCTTGTCACTGGGGTGATATGAGGGAGGAGATGACAGACTTGAAAGGGTGGACTTTGTTTCGGCTGTGGTGTGGGGGTTAGCATGTAAGAGGTGGAGGCACTGAGCCAACTCGAATGTGTCTAAGCTTATTTTTGTTGTTGATGCTGTTGCTGCTATACCTGAATACCCAAGACTACTTAACTTACAGTAGGTAGTTATTTAACGAGGGTGATTATAAACCCCAGCTGGAGGGGTTGTCTCCCTTTCTCCCCGGCCCTTGCAGTTCTGGATACACCTGATACCCTTCCCTCCCATTCACAAATGACTGACAGCAGCATCAATTTCTACTCCATGAACAACCTCCTTCCTTCCTTCCTTCCTTCCTTCCTTCCTTCCTTCCTTCCTTCCAATCTTTAAATTCTGGAAATCCTTCCTCAGCTCCTGCCACCCTCCACCCAGCACCAACCTTGTGTGCATCCTGGAGTTTATCCAGGGATTCGTTGTAACCTTAGCTAAAGAATTCTGTGGTGTTATATAGCCAGGACACTGTTGTGTCAACCACGCCCATCCATCATGGCAGCCAAACAGAGAGAAGCAGCTACACACGAAAGAACCACTCCCCAGCAGTTTTCTAAACTAAGTGGTCAGATCAAAAACAGGTTACTGACCAACTCAGAGCCATCTCTGGCCCCAATGAACAAGAGGCAGGATAAAGTGATGGAAGGTTCTGGTAGGCCATGAACTCTTGGATTCAGGCTCCTACAGTGACGGAACAGGAAAAAAAAAAAGTGGAGGCAGTGATCTGAGGTTCTGAACTCAAAATATAGAGGAATCCTGATCTGGTGTCATGCATATGTAATGCCAGCATTAGAGAAACCGAGGGAGAAGAGTGAATTTGAAGCCAGCCTGACCTGTACATTTAGGACGTCTCTTAGAATGAAAAGGAGAACGGAAAGGAAGAGAAGGAAGGATGGGAAAGACAGAAATACAGAAGTGTTGTGGTTATCAGTGTCTGGTTTGATCTGGAATGTGACATGGAAGGCAGCGGCTATGTATTAGGAGTCAAACCATCAGGAGCCCAGAGAGCTTTAGAATGAGAATCCACTGGAATCCTAAAATCCCCAAATATTAAAATAGGAGAAAAACTAACGAGACTGATAGCAAACCAGGAGCTAAAGATTTTTAGTAATACTAATTTTAATGAAACCAAGGAGAAGAAAGGAGGGAGAGCGAGTGCCATCACACTTTAATATTTGGAAGTGACAGCGGAGGTTAACGATTAGGTGAAATTATCAGCTTGACCAAATGCATAACCAACCTGGAGACAAGCCTCTGGCCATGCAGTGAGAAATGTTCTCAGCTGGGTTAGGTGAGGTAGGAAGACCCAGCCTACAGGTGGGCAGCTCCATTCCCTAGGCTCGGAGTTCCAAACTGAACAAAAGGTGGGAAGGAGCCAACCGCATTCGTTCATTACCCTGGCTTTAGGATGTGGAGGAAATGTGACCCGCCGCTTCAAGCTGCCGTTGCCTCAGCTCCGCTGCTGCGATGCCTGGAACCAGGAGTTGAAATGAACGCTTTCCCACTTATGCTGGTTTTCCTCAGAGTAGTTTATCGCACATCAGGAAATGCGACTAAGACAAGAAGATACGGACTGGGATAATGGGAGTAAGCTGGTCGTTGGTTCCAAGCTGACAGTGTTTGTGAAGAGACACGCTTTCACCTCCGGAGAGACTTCACGGTCCACCAGGCAGGCTCCACTAGGTACAAAGGCTTTGTGGGGCAAATAGAGACCCTTTGATGGATAGATGGGAGAGCATTGTCCCTGGAGGAGACTTGGTTCCAAGAGGAGACTAGGTAGTTGTGAGCATACTCCCCTGCTGCTGGCCGGGGATGCCAGAAGCCCAACAGAAGAGTTTAGGAAGGAAGATGTGTGAACATACTAGTGAACGTACTAGTGAACATACTAGCAAACATACTAGTGAACATACTAGCGAATACCGGGCAGTGAGGAAAGGAGAGGGTATTAGACGAAGGTGAAAAATGAGCCCGGGCTTCTTACGGCAGCTGAAATAAACAGAGTGGCTAATGAAACCAGTCCTGCTGGCTCATCAAGAATCATTGGTGATGAAGCTGTAAGTACAGAAACAGAGTTCTGCTAACTCCTGAACTGAGAGACGGTTCCCAAAGTCTTGATGGAACTTTCAATTCCAAGTCTCCCCTTGAGCTTTGAGTTGAGAAAAAAAAAACCTAGAACAAGTTGTTCAAGTTAATTTCCTATTGCTATGACAAAAGAGCCAAGATTATCAGCTTAGAAGAAAGATTCGACTGGGCTCATGGTTTCAGAGATCCCCTTTGGTCTATGGGAAGGCAAGAGCATCGTAGTATCACCTCTGTTCACCTTATGTAGATCAGAAAGCAAAGGAAGAAATGGGGGCCCCAGTCCCTCATCTCTTCTAGGTCACGACCTCCAATAATTTAACTTCTTTCCATTAGGCCCAGCTTCCAAAAGTCTCAGTCTTCCAACAGTGCCACAGGCTGCCAGCCAAGATTTTGACAGAGTCTTTGTACAGCACTAAGATTAAAAACCCTGTACCGGTGTGGCTCTAAGATCGCCACGAAAGGTGGATGTTTGGTGTGAGCTTCATTTTGACTAATATAAAGAAAAATATTGAGGGTTGAAGACGGTAAGGAGACTGAATGATAAATATGCGTGCATGCTATTCTTCATTATTAATGTTGAGATATCTGTTGTCTTTAAATAGCTCCTCTCATTGTCTGCTTTAAGAAAAAATTGGTTGCCTTGAAGGGCACTTCCTCTGTGTCCTCTAATAAAACCTAGACGTCCCACGACAAAGTAGTTACTGTTCTGCCCTCATGGCTGTCTGAGTTTTATTATGCTCGTGACATTATAGTTCCTCTCCAGGTGCTTCTTTTGTTAGGAAACTGTGTTTGTAGTCACATGGCAGCATTCCTACGTGTTACTCTAGAATCCCACATTTTGTCTGGAGTTTTGTGTCTTCTGACCATTTCCAAAGAGATAGCGCCATGATTTCATTAGACGTGAATCTCCTCTCTTTCTCTCATAGAGTAGCTGAGATGTTGATACTGCCGTCTTTACATCTCTAGTTCCTTGTCTGGAGTCAAGGACTAAAAGAAAATGCATTCGATCCAAACTGAGGAAAGCTCCCAGGCCCAAGAAAGTAAGGTCAAAATGAGGTAGTGTGAATCTAGGATTCGTTCCCTCTCCCAGGGAAACTTTTCTTTGTCTTTGACCAGAGCAGGACACTGCACCAGAAGGGCTTTGTCTTGTTGGTCTTTGAAACTTTTGTTGTATCACAGGGCTCCATCCAAACCGCACCATCCCAGGAAACAGGAAGGGCATTGTTTCTTGTTTCTCCTCTTCCTTTTACCAATCCCAGTCACTCCTCATTTCTAGCAGCGATTCTAATTATTTGTGAAATAATGCATTTCATTAAAACAGGGAAGAGACAAGAGTGAGAATTAACATGGTAGGCACAATCATTCGGTCAACTCATTTAAGATCTTGTTTGTTGAAGTCCTTCAGTGTGTCCATCACCCGATTAGATGTTGAGTCTGTTACAAAGCCTGCAAGTGCTTGGTCTCTACTCTCAAAGAGCCATATACACAGGCGCAATCGTGTGGGTCTGTGTAGAAAACAATCATTGTGTCTGATCAGTACCAATTGCCCTTTCCACTGGACTGGTCCATCTCAGGAAGTACCAGCAGAAAGAGCTTGACATGACTAGTTTGGTATTTCTACCATCCATTGCAAAGGGGACCTGAGATGGTTGTGTCTGTGCGTTCATGTAAGAGCCAAACTTTTCCTTCTTAATATTAATATTAATATTAATATCAACCCCTAAAAGTCCACACCTCACTCTGCTCAATGACTCACCAACCAAGGGCCTTCAGTTCAAACACTGCTCTGAGAAGAATCCATGACTCCTTTAACTCCATATCACATTCTTAGCCACAGCCCAGGCCTCACTATCGGTACACTGCCCCTTGCCTCTTGCGGGCCCTGTGTTTTGTATGCTGTATCTTAGAGCCATTGTAATTCCAGTGTTAGGAGCAGACACAGGAAGATCTGGGGAGCTTGCTAATTACCCAGCTTTTGTCAGTCAGTAAGTTCCAGGTTCAATAAGGATTCCTTTCTCAAAAACTCAGGTGATGAATTTTAAAAGAAAAAGATACCTGTTTTGACTTCTGGCCTCTGTACATGCATGCGTAGGTACATGCACACACACACTGTATGCACATGTGTAGACACACATGCACAACACATGCAAATGCACATGAGTAGGGGGAAAGGATTGCCTAGGGGGTCTGAGGAAAGCAATAATGATTTGAAAAAGAAGTGAATGGGAGGACTCCCACAAGGCCTCCTAGGACAGCGACATGGCCACTAACCAGTGACAGAGCTACCTAGGAGACAATACTGTTCAAGGCTGTAGGATGCAGGATGCTTCAAATGATCAACAAATAAACTGTGGTATTTGTCCCATTGCCAAAATGCCAAACCATGGGACCAAGCACTACAATTTGGCCCACTCCTACATCTGATGACCTATTTGAAAAATATTTGCTTCCTCTTCCTGGGACCTTCAGCTCCAAAGCCGTAGAAGTCATGATTCCCCAGTAGACAAAATAATGGTCCCATTGAAGTAGAAGTTGAGTCGGCCATCTAGCTACTTTAGGCTCTTTGTGGTTATGAAACAATAGACTATAGAGAGGTGATTGTTATGCATTGAAGGCAGAGAGTAATAGGTCCAGAATGCTGGGGACCCTGCGGGGCATCTCTTAAATGGATACCTCTGTGGTGACAATGACTGTACAACTTTGCACAAACAAAACCATCAGGAGCTAAGTCTGCAGTTTAACTCATCCACCGCATTTACTCATCCACTACATTAACTCATCCACTGCAGCAAAACACCGGCCAAAGTCAACTCCAGGGAGAAAGGGCTTATTCTGGCTGATGGTTGGAGGGGATGCCGTCTATCATCTGTGGGAAATCATGGTGGTAGGAGGGTGAAGTGGGTAGTCCACATTGTATCCACCCACAGTCAAGAAGGAAATAGAGACAAATGGTGATCACACTTGGTCCTTTTTCCCTTTTATTCTATCAGGGTCCCCAGCCCACGGGATGCTATCACCCACATTCAGAATGGTCTCTCTGGAAATATAAGTGTGCCCAGAAGTATGTTGCCTAGGTGAACCTATATCCAGTTGACAATGAAAATTGACTATCATATTTACCAAGTAAGAACTTTGTCCATCATGAAGCAGTAGCTGAGAACAGAAAAACTGGAAGAAGGAAGAGTGTGTTAGACTCTACATCTTGGTCACAAATGCCTGAAGGATAAAACTTAAGGAAGAGGGATTTATTCTGCCTTGCCATTTCAGAACTTTCGGCCCATCATGGTCAGGAGAAGTTGTTGGAGCAGAGCAGCTGGTGGCTATGAATCTGTAAAAAAGATTAATGCATTCATGAGTCAGTGACATCACAAGCCAGTCTCTTCCAAAAACCCACCTCTGACCACTGCTGTGTTAGGGACCAAGCCAGCTCTCGTTGGGATAGCATTTATGATGCATTGCTCAGTATCTATCATTCAACTGCACTTGTACCAGAATTTAGCCATGAACTGAGTTGTGTGGGAGCAAGGCAGAGTGCAAGGCAACCATTTTTGTGATATGGACCAGAGGAGAGAGAGGAATGGTTATTCATGCACTGGTAAAAGTGATGGCATTCTGATTGGCTTTATAATCTGGAAGGATTAGTCCCCCTAAATACAAGGTAATTGTATAGCAGTCATGGATGCACTATGCAGGAGGAAGAGGGGGCTGCCCAGTGTTGCTGTATGGCTTTAGAAGTCCTTTCTGGGAGCTCTGTCTACTCTAAAGCATGTCCATCAGCCTTCCAAGTGACCCTACTCACTGTACACTGTTGTGGAATATTTGTTTAACTAGGCAAAGGTATGCTACGTTTGTTTTTGTTGCAGAATATTACTTCAACTATGTATAGGAGCATTACATTTGTTCATGCTGAATGTGTTTAACTACATAAAGATGTGTTGCTATTTCACCTTGCCTGCCTAAGGCATCTAATTAGTCTAATAAAAAGCTGAATGACCAATAGCTAGGCAGGGTGGGACTGGCGGTCAGAGATTATAAATGGGGGGGGGGGATCTAAGCTCCAGGGAAGAAAGAAGAGAACAAAGGAGAAAGAGAGGAGATGGCCAGGGCCCGAAGTCAGGCAGCTGCCAGTCAGACATGAGAAGCAGGAAAGTAGGACAAAGAGAGAGAGAGAAAGAGAGAGAGAGAGAGAGAGAGAGAGAGAGAGAGAGAGAGAGAGAGAGAGAGCCGAGGCAAAACACAAATTAAACATTAAAATAAGAGCTAAGATAAGGTAGAATATTCATAACTAACAATACATCTCTGTGTCATGATTTGGGAGCTGGTTGGTGGCCTAAAAGAAAGCCTGCTACAACATGCTTTAAACTAGTTATGTGGGTTCTGCTGCAGGGACCTAATAATCCAACCCTGAGTGCTAGCCCAGTGTTCTCCTGCACTTTTCATGCCCATGATTTAATACTCCATTCTTTCTTTCCCTGTTCTTTTTCTCATCCATTCATAACTCAGCACAAGGTTAAGGAATAAGCAACCCTCTGATGAATTCAGTGGTTTCACAAGTGAACTCCTTCATGTGGACCTTGGGCAACTGAGAGAGAATCCAGGGGTGTCGGGGAGCGCTAGAGTCTTACATCAGCCGCTGATGGAATAAACTACCTACTGTGCCAGTTACTCAAAACCACTTGCCCTATCAGATTCTACCTAAGATTGTCCTTGGGAATCTTTGACAAAGATGTTTCAAACTATTCTAATCCATAATTCCTAACAGCTACATAAAAGGAGTGGGGAGGGGGAGGAGAGAAGGAGGAGGAAGGAGAGGAGGAAAAGCCATTAAGAATGACTCCGAAGAGCAAGCAAGAGGGCAAAGAGTTGAGTGGGTAGGATTGGGGGGAATCTGGAAGGAATTGGGGGAGGAAAGCCATGATCAGAATACATTGTATAAAATACTCTATTTTTAATTCAAAATTGACTCTGAAGCCAGGGCAGTGGGGTTCACTGATTCTTAGATAAATCACAAACTCCAATATACCTTGGTCCAAAGATGCAAAGTATTTCTGCAATGAGCCACAAGATATGCTGGTCATGGGTCATACAAATGCCAATCAATCCTGTAGCACTGCTAACTCAGGAGCTTCCTGCAGGCGTTTTCTACAGTATTTAATAGAAATGATATTTTCTCTGATAAACAGAGACTTGAGGTCTGGAATAGCAGTCAGATACTCTGAGTTCTTAGACTGGTCTTCGTCTCTTCAGAAAGATGTTTTTTCATTAGCAATATGTTGATGATCACTCAACGGAGCTGAGTCAGAGGCAAATGGAAGAGGGGGTGGAAAGCTATTCTGCAAATGTCTCAGTGGTTCTCAAAGGTAAGGAAGGCACCCTGTGATCCTCATGACTCAGATCATTCCCCCTCAGAGACTTCACAGGCAGGAGTCCCAGAGGGCCTGACTCATCCTGCCATCTTCCTGAGCCCAAGTGGCTGATCTGCTTTGGATGGTGTGGACTGTGGGGACTTTACGTAACTTCTAACTCTGGCTCTACCATCTGCTAGTGCAACCTCAAGCAGGTGACCTCAGCATCCTCATTGCTGAGGTGAGACAGCATCTCTTCCTTACGGAGGGGTCATGCGGGTAAAGTGAAATAGTCTGTATATAAAGTATAATAGCAGCCGGGCGGTGGTGGCGCACGCCTTTAATCCCAGCACTCGGGAGGCAGAGGCAGGCGGATCTCTGTGAGTTCGAGACCAGCCTGGTCTACAAGAGCTAGGTTCAGGACAGGCTCTAGAAACTACAGGGAAACCCTGTCTCGAAAAAATCAAAAATAAATAAATAAATAAAGTATAATAGCCACAGCCAGGCAGAGGTGGCACACGCCTTTAATCCCAGCACCCGGGAGGCAGAGGCAGGCAGATCTCTGTGAGTTCAAGACCAGCCTGGTCTACAAAGTGAGTTTCAGGGCAACTAGGGCTGTTACACAGAAAAAACCTGCCTTGAAAAACAACAACAACAACAACAACAAAACCAAAAAGTGTAATAATCACATACCAGCATGTAGCAGCCATTTAAAAAGAGCTGGGCTGGAGAGACGGCTCAGTGGTTAAGAGCACTGGCTGCTCTTCCAGAGGTCCTGAGTTCAATTCCCATCCCCCACATGGCAGCTCACAACTGTCAGTAACTCCAGTACCAGGACTCCAGGGTACCCAACACCCTCATGTGGATATGTGTGCAGGCAAAACACCAATGCACATAAACAAATTTTTAAAAAAAAACTGTCAATTTGACAATGTCTCCAAACTCTTCCCCACTGGCCAGTGCTCGGTCACATGGTTCTGTCCTAGCCAACTTCAATCATTTTTAGGCCAGCCACAAATATGGCTTCTAGTCTTTGTCCACACTTTCAATGCAACTTCACAAGACCTACCGACACAGACTCATTTTTTAAACGAGTGCACCTCTGGGGACTGAGTGCAGGGCCTCACATACGCATGGAATTCCATCACTGAACTTTGCCACCCTCAAGCTGGACCCTCAAAGTAGTTCAGACACAGACACAGCTGTCCCTCCGCTGGACCTGTGTTTGCTGACGGTACCCTTCTCACCCCGTGAGCGCCACATGGGCATTACCAGAGTGAGGGCCGCTTCAGGAAAGGGACGTCACTGTTACTTCTCCGCCTAGAGAGAGATGGCATGCGAACACATTGTGCGTGAGAAGTCTGTCAAAGGATAAGCATTTTCAGGGCCAAGGACTTAGGAACAAAAGGGCATCTCAAGCCAAAGCTGGGGACATTAGCTGCCTTTGTAGCTATGGAAGGATCCTGCCAAAAACACAGGAGCCACCTCAGCCCAGCCAATCACACTAGAGTTCTCAATGTGCCAGGAACATGGGGCACGGAGTGAAAAGCAGCCAAGTGCACTCAGGTACACGGTGATAGCATTAAAAGCAAGGGGCACTGTTCCAGGACCCTAGCCTTCCTCTGCCATTTACATTTAAAGGCTTTGGAGATGAGTGAACCAGGCTGTAATTACTTTGGAAGAAAAAAATGAAGCACTTTGTATGAAGGACAGTGTTGGGGCTTTTGCTTCAGAACTGGATGGACACGCATCAAGTGGCTGACCATCCTCGAAGCATATCCTGCCACCAAGTAGGAACTGTCACCCTCTATGGCCCACCCATCTGTCCTCCAAACCACCAGTAATGGCTGTGTGCTGACGGACACTAACCAGAGGACCCTGGCGGGCTTCACAGCCAGCTCGTGACAAGCAAAGATTCTGAGGAAGAGGATAGAGAGCCTCCGAGTCTCATGACTTTGCTGCAAATGTGGCAGCAACACTTGAACATCCAGGAAGAAACCAAGCAGGGACGGAGCGGGGAGGAGAGCAGAAATCAGAAGACAGTCTCAGCATCTTTCGGATGCCTTCAAAGTCCTCATCCATTATCTCTGATGTCAGTGTGACTGGGCTAAATAACTCAAAGAGGTGTGGATTCCTGTTAAAAAGCCACATGCAGACGTGGCTGGACTGACTAGTCTGTACACATAACTATTGTCTTAGTGTTGGTTCCCTTTAATTGGACACTTTGAGTTACAGCTCTTTTTCAAAAAGGCCGTTTGTTATCACTATTAGGGTTTTTCAAAACAACCCCGACTCAACCTCTTTCTACAATTCCTGTGTGTAGGTATCCATCTTTGATCATAAATAGCACAAGGGTGTAGGGGCGTGACCTTGACCATGAGGAACAGAGTATGACAGAATCGACAATTTTAATAAGTATTAAATTCTCTTTTCTCCCTTCCTTCCTTCCTTCCTTCCTTCCTTCCTTCCTTCCTTCCTTCCTCCCTCCCTCCCTCCCTCCCTCCCTCCCTCCCTCCCTCCCTTCCTTCCTTTTAAACATTTTTTTTAAAATTTGTTTTGTTTTGTTTTGATACAGGGTTTCTTTGCAAAGCCCTAGGTGTTCTAGAGCCAGCTCTGCAGACCAGGCCCCTTTCCCTTCCAATACCCAGCCACTGCAGCCCAAGTCCCATCAGGCAACAGCACTGGAGCTCTCTCCCCAGTGTTCTCTCAGCCGGCCATCTGCACTGAACAGGAAGCGCCCACAGACACCGCAGGCCTACCCAGCGGCAGTGAGTAGATGTGCTGGGGACTGGCGTGTTGTTCAGAAGCTAACACACGGGTGAGTGTGAGGAGCTGAGGAAATCCGCTGTCTAGTCAGCCCCTCACCTGTGGAAGCCTTTCATACTTGCGATTTATTCTTGGCTTGCTGTTCTCCCCAAGTTCTCGAAACATCTGTCTCACTGGCCAGAGGTTGGTCCCTCACGAATCCCCAAATCTAGCATCCTGGTACTGAGTGTAAGATCTGTATCTCTTCAGCTCACACTGCTAGAACCAGATGTTTCCCTACAAAAAAAAAAAAAAAAAAAAAAAAAAAAAAAAAAAAAAAAAACAGCTGTGCCTTGGTAATGGCAGAGACGGTGGAAGTGGGGGTGGAGGATCGGTTCCAGGACATCCCACAGATACCCAAATCCCATGTTCAAGTCTTTTACATATAATGGCATACGTACTTCCTTCATATACAATAAATCATCTCTGGATTACTTGCAGCACCTAATCCAAGTAATAGTATGTAAGGAGTTATGCTGTACCAGGCGGGGAATGACGACAAGGAATAGAGGTGTGTACATGTCTGCACAGATCCAACCATTGTACTTAGAGCACAAGTACCTGACCCACGGTTGGTTGAATCTGCAGAGGCTGGATCTGCAGATACCAAGAGCCAACTCTAGCCAACTCCTTTCTGAAGGAGTTGGGCTGGCCTCCATCACTTACTTCTGTTCCCCACCCCTGCTCCCCTACCCCACCAAGTATCTTAATTCCTCTACCTTGTACTCAAGGATCCCTTTCTGAGTCTTCCTCCCATGTAAAGTAATCTGCCCGGAGTTCCCTGTGGGGCAGAGGCATGCCCAATCTCAGATCAAGGACTACCAGGACTACTTACTGAGATGCTAAGATAGCCCAGAAGTGCATCAGGGCTTTGAAGGCAGAAATTTAGAGAGGACTCATAACAGAGGCAAGACTCCAGTAAGAAGCTGAAGTCAAATAGGTAGAAAAGAGGATGGATGAGCAAAGCAATGACAGATTCCAAAGCTCGGTTCAGGACAGGTTCTTCAATGGCTTTTGTTTCCCATGGTACTAAAAACAGCCTTGTGGTGCTTACTGTTAATCTGTCACAGGATGAGAAAACCAGGGTGTTGACAAAGGAAGCCACAGCCTTCACTCACACGGCCAATTGAGGTTCTTCTCAATGGAGGAGTCAGGACTGGGGGTTGGGCAAATGTGAATTGAAGATATGAAGGCCCTGAGAGCCCTGGCGTCTTACACATCAGGCTCCGGGCTCCACAGTCCCACACACCTTTGGGTATCATCACATCTACAAGATGGCCAAGGAAGGTGCCCAGTGCCAAAGTCCCAGAGTAGGCCTTGGGTTCGAAACAGCTGACAGCCTCTCTTTCTCTTCTTAAGTGATGTATTATTGTTGTGAATGTGTGCACGTGACGTAGGCGGAGGAATGCAGGCCAAGTGCACGTGTGGAGGTTATGGGACCATATTGCTGGGTCAGCGCTCTGCTTCCACTTCTACATGGCTTCTGGAGATTGAACTCAAGTTATGATCTTGAACAGGATAGTACCTCTACCTTCTGTGCTGTCCTGAAGGCTTGACAGCCCCCCCTTTTTTTGAACAGAAGATCCTTAAAGAAAGCAAAACCATTACTAATTCCGTTTCTAAATAAAAGAACTTTTGTCCTTCCCCTGGGGTTCGTTCAGAGCAGGAGAGACCCCAGCCCCAACTGTCTTTGGGCTAGCTGGTGTGCCTAAGTCAAACTAAGCATTGTCTTGTTTTGTAAAAGTTCTAAATAAACCACTAGCAGGAACACAGCTTAGCAGAAGCCAGGCAGTCGAGCCTCTGGGTTTCTTAGTCATGGTTGCAGACAACAATGTCTTCACCGAGTCTTCTATGAATGAATCGGTCTCATTCAGGCTGTTGGACTGGGAATGAGAGCAAGATGCGAAGATAAATAGCTAAGGCTATTTATTTAGGTTATATATTTAAGTTATAGCAAATTCCTGATAGGTAGGTAGGTAGTTGGTGGGTGGGTAGGTGGGTAGATAGATAGATAGATAGATAGATAGATGATAGATAGATAGACAGACAGATAGATGATAGATAGATAGACAGATAGATAGATGATAGACAGACAGACAGACAGACAGATAGATAGATAGATAGATAGATAGATAGATAGATAGATAGATATGGAGAACTTGATAGATACAGCTTTGTTCCATTCTCAGGAATACCGTGGCTCTGTTGAGTGTCTTACCCTATCAGAAGCACCCTGGCCTGCTTATACCTTCAGTTTCCTGAGAATCATAGTCTCACCCCACTAGCCACGTTTTACAGCCTGGTATATCACGGGTTAAATAAACAGGCATGACGAAACAAGGAGACAGTCTTTGCAAACCCCTAACACAGCTTTCTCTGTATGCAAACGAGCCCGGAAGCATGGACTGACACAGAGGCGACCCTGTAACACAATCCCTTCTGTGCAAATGAGAATGTGCGCGTGGGGTAGAAGTCTCCTTGCCTGAGACTCCCATTCAGGGGAACGGAGTCAGGCCTTGGCCTTCGACTACAGTCTGCCCAGAGGTCGGCAGCCTCTCAAGACCCAAGGACACCACATGAACTGCTGATAGAAAGCCAAAATTGTGGCTGTTTGGGTTTTTGCTTGTTTGTTTATATGACATAACATTTAGCGTGCAAGACTGGGGTTCAGCAACACTGGTCGGAGGTTCACATCAGAATCACGGCATCTCAGCCCTGAACTTGCTACCCACTCATTCCCAGGCAATCGCGTAAGCTCTTAGCACCTCTGTCTTCCTGTCTCTAAAGGGTTGGGGAGTGTTTCAGTGCCAGCTCTGATGTCTTGGGACAGTACTGTGAGATTAAAAACATATATCAGAAACCATGAGCTGCCAATATGTCACAAATGTGAGCACCTGTCCACCAATGGTGCATGGGTCTCCAGATGGGCATATTTGAAATAATTCAAGCTGTCTGGATGTAATTCTGCTTGTCTCATAAGAGAATCAAAAATTAGCAATCTGCTAGGACAGCCCAGCAAAGAGACAGACCATGGTGTGGTAATTCTGCTAAGAGTGTCATTGGCTATGATGACCACCTGAACTTGCTCAGACACCAAACGAAGTGTTCAGACATCATCACACCTGCTCTCTCTGTGAAGGCAGGGAACACGCTTAGTGGCTTGATGTTCTTCCAGAACTACTATGTCTTGTCTAGAAGAGTTGGATTTTAAACTGCTTTTTAAGATTACTCGGACTTGCAAGACTCTCTGCTCATCTCGATAATTCGCAGTCAACTAATTTTTAAAATGTTTTGCATTATCTCTGCCTAGATTGGATGTTCTCCTTCTGACTTTGTTTTATTGTACCTCCACATTCAAGAGGGCAGATAGCCATCAAATACCCCTTGGAGATGCCCAGCGCATGCACACTCTCCAGTGCAGACACAGCATGCTTCTGCATCCACTGCAGTCACCCTCATCAGAGCCTAGTTTCCTCCTCTCCATCTCAGGAATGTTCTCAAATGCCTGCCGACCCCATTTTTCTATAAAGAACACCTCAGATAGTCACCTTCCTAATTCATCCTTATTCTGGATGCTGACATCTGAACGATGCCATCTTCCACTCCAATAGATGCAGGTGGTGCAGGGGCCTTGCGTTCCCTGGAATCTGCCTTTGGGATAGCTATGGCTTCCACCTGTGCTTTATCGCTTTGCTGTCAGAATCCCACCCCTTTCAACATGTGGTGTAATTCCTTCTTCCCCTGAGAGGCTCTCATGGCCAGAGCTGATCCAGTGTAAGCAAACACAGTACGTTTATCCTTGTCCTTGTACGGAACTTAATACACTACTGCCTGGATGTCCGCATTCTTCCTCCCAGATAAGAGAACCTGGATAGCAAGGGCTGCCTCTCTAGCCGTGACATTCAGCTTCTGGTTAAGTTCCTCACTCTTTGTTTTTTTTTTTTTTTTTTTTTTTTTCTGGGTTAGATGGCAGGAGTCCAACATGGCTGAGAAGCTGAAATATCAAAGAGCTACCCAGACGTCCTACCTTGCAAGGACTATCTCTCCGATTCTTTCTCTTGTGATGATGTTACTTCAGGACCCCATAGGCACTTTGGCTGTAGCTGACTCCTTAGAAATTGTATTATAAAACTACTCTGCTCCGGCCAAACCGGGATACTAGCACAGCAATAAGAGCTAGGGGTGCACGTTCATAAAGGTACCCCAGCTGAAACTAGAAAAGGATGAAAAGCAGGGATACCTGGCACATTTCCTTACTAGAGCATTTGGAGAATCAAAGAATACCTTAATGTTGACTGCCATGATTATTAACGTTGGGCAAATACACTGCAGAGACAAGGTCATGAAGGCAAGAAAATTGATCAAGCACGTATACCCCGAGTTCAGTAAAACTGTGCAGGGGTAGACATGGCACTTGAACCCGGCATCCCATGACCAGTGGACCAGACAATGAGATTGTCACTTAGGATTCACCCAAAGCTGCTTGGCCACCTGGAGCAAGTCCTTTGGCCACTGCAAACTTCAGCTTTGCCATCTGCAAGTTAACTCTGTTTTTTTGTCTTGCATATTCTGAGCCTGTTCTCATGCATGTGTGTGCACTTGCTGTATGAGTGATGGGAACACAAACCTTTTATTCTTTGACAAAAACGAATTGCCTACTGGAGCCAAGTTCGTGCCTATGTGTGACTGATGCTCACTTAAAAGCCCATTCATGCATGCTGCCCCTGTTATTCCACACGTTAACCCGAGTTTCCTTGCCCTGGCCTTGTTTCTGTTCTTCTCTTTTCCTTACCTTTGCAAGAGAAGGTTGTATTGATCATATTTCCCAGTTCATCCATAATGTTGCTATTAGTCCCGTCTAAGTCCTCTCTGTTTTATATAATCCTGTAATCATCTTCTGGCTATACTTCCCACTCCTGTTCCCTCCCCACAAGAGGATCCATCCAACTGGCTAAACACACATCATTTGGGTTAACTATGCTTTTGTAAAATGTGCACTTTTGCTTTGTGTATATCTATTTTAAAATCTCTACCGTAGGTCGGTCTCAGGTTGTATATTTTTACTTTCCTGGGGAAGCTGGCAGGGATGGTTGCCCCATCATCACATCCTCCCTCCTACCTCTGAGAATGACTGAAAGCCAAGAAGATCTGCTGGTCCTGTGCTCTGCACAAGATGAAAAAGCCCAAAGGAGCCACCCTCCCAGCAAAGGGAAGGGAAACGCCGTGGAAAGACTGAGAGCGCAAACTTTCCTGCAGAACTCGCTACATCCAAATCCTGTTCTTCCACATTGTGTGGCTACAGGCAGATTACTCAGCCTCACAAAAATCTCCACTTCTTGGTCTGTAAAATAAAGGGAAGAGTACATCATGAGGAGTTTGCGATGACTGTGTGTGATAGGCTCAGAACAATGCAGGCTAGCCCTGAGTAAATTCCAAGTGAGTGACAGCTGAGGTTACTGATAAACACTTAGCAAAGCAGCCATAGAAGTCAAGCTCCCCCAGGTCTTGTGTGGGAGAGCTAATTGAGAACGAGACGTGCATGCATTTGAGAGCAGGGAAAAATCTTCTCATCATTAACCCTTCAAGTCCCTAGGGTAAAAGGTTCAGTGTAAAAACACACAAGGGTCAAAACTGGCCATTTCTACACAGAACGGTCTTCCAGGTCTAAGACCTTCCATCCCTTTTTCTTCCCCTTCTCTTTGTTAAAATAGGAACTTTGAGGACTATGTCTCAACCTAGCTTTCCTCACTTCCAAATAAAAGGCTCATGTACCTGTAAAATTTGCCAATGATCTGATGTCAACTCCGTCAGAGTGTTGTACCCAGGCCAATTGTTAACACCATGTTTGCTATCCCAAGAAACTAAAAGCTACAGAAAGTTAATCAGTGCCTAAGAGGTATACAGGCCAACTGTCCCGCCATTCTTTTACATGTGAGGAAGCGGGGTAGATGAAGCGGCTCCGCCCCTGTCATTTATTTTGAGCATCATGTGTTCCACCAGGTACATGTGTTCCACTAGGATCGCACATGTAACTCCATGACTGACTCTGCTGTCTCCAAGTTCACGGGCATCTGCATGGAGACAGAAGTGGAAGTCAGGATTGGCATTTCCATAGGGCCAAGAAAGTCTCCACAATCACATCTAGAATCACTGTCCTAGAGAGGAATAAGCTCAGTCACATGTCACTGAGCCCCAAAGCCTCTCCCATCTCCTCGCCAGTAACCTTTAAAGGGCATATCCTGGGAAACAAAGATCTGCAGTCAGTGCCCTTCAGCGATGTGAACTCTGGACTGTGTGTCTGAGCAGCCGGAGCCAGGTGAGTCACAAAAGTGACGCCCAAAGCCACAGTGATCCGAGCCTGAGAGTGAAAATCCAGCCCCACCCACCCATAGCATTAGCTCAGGGACCCAAACTCTTCTTCCTCAAAGAGATGGCTTTCAACAGGACTAATGATTCATGTGAGATCAGAAAATCTGGTATGTTTCTATTAATACCCTCCAAACTGGCTCAACTACCCATGTGAATGTTCACAGACAAGATGGTATCTGCAGACTTTCAACAGGAGAAAAACGCGAGAGAGAGAGAGAGAGAGAGAGAGAGAGAGAGAGAGAATAAACAATTTGGCTTTGCATTTTTCACATTAAGGTGTGCAAAAATAATAAATATGTAGAATCTTATGATTCCAGAAGAATTCTGAAATAGATATATTTGAAACTTTCATTTTCCTTACCATTCTGCCTGTTCAAGATGTATACTGAAATTTTTTCATAATTTTCTGCCTAATTTCAGGTTTTATAAGTTTCTTTCTATCAAATCAACTGCATTTATTAAGACATAATTAACCTATTTCCCCATTTAATCATCTAAGATATATAAACCTTTAATCACAGCTCTAGATCAGCTTGTAATCAATGTTATCAAACTGAATTAATTTGACTCTAATCAAAAGCAAAAATACCATGACATTCTAGTTAATGAAGGCAGTTTTATTTTCAGAAATGCGCGATGCCTCTGGAGCTTTTTGGGAAAAAATAAATAAATAAAAGTAATTTTAAAATTCTTCTAGCCACCTTTAAAGACCCCCAGGTCTCAGGTTCCCTAAGGGGAAAACCATACTGGGCTGAGAGTTTCATTGCATAAGGGGCCAAACCTTAGAAGTTAAAAGGCTTTGAATAGGAATGGGAGCCTTTAATTGGTATCTAGTTCTTTAAAAAAAAAATTAAATAATGTTTAAAGCTAGACATGAGCACAATACTTGTCTTCTAATGTTTTCATTTCCCCATCTGAAATAAAAGAACATTTTGAACAAAGAAAAGTAGCCATCCACAGCTCCTCAGCCCAGCTCCGGAGAACAATTGTGTAGAAGGGAAGCAACCTGTTTGTTTTTTTCCTTCAAAGTAAGCCTTGTGGTATTAATAGTTCAGCATTCCTTCTGAGCCCCAGATAAACTCAAGCTGTTTGAGGATTTGAAAAATGCCAAAATTTCATCTAGACCAGATTAGTGCTATTTCATGTGATTTGAATTTAATAAAACCTGGAGTCAGGCTGGGGTGGGAGAAGAATTCAAGACCGGAGGAAGAAAATTATTTTCCATTATGGGTCAGTGAACAAAGTCAAAAGTTTTGACTCAAGCCCTAAAGAGAACCAATGTCCATTTCAATTGAAAAAAAAAACAATTGGTATCAATTTGTGGTAAATTACACCCACATACTTTTTGCTTCTAGTTTCAGGCTAGGTGTTTGGTGTGGCCTTCCTTAAGAAACAAGCATATAACGTGATAGCTGAGACCTAAGTGGATTTGACTAGTGGTTCTCAACCTTCCCAATGCGCGACCCTTTAATACAGTTCCTCATGATGTGGTGACCCCAACCATAAGGTTATTTTCATTGTTACTTCATAACTGTAACTTTGTTACTGTTCTGAATCATAATGCAAATATCCAATAGGCAGGCTATCTGAAGCACAGGGGATCGCGAACCACAGGTTGATGACCACTGGACTAGACTACTGTAACTTTAATCAGGATACAAGTTCTTGATTAAACTGACTTAACAGACTCTGGAGTTTCTAGCAAAATTGATCTTGCAGAAATGAATGGGATGTTGTTCGCAATGCTTCCCTTAGGGTATTAATGTAGCTGGCTCTGTGAGGTTATAATCGCACAAAACAATTAATATCACTAAACAAACACAAGCAACAAGAAACCAGAGGCAACAGGGATAGGCTATTTGTGCGGTAATCAACAGCACGCACAGAGTAATACTAAGACAATCTCTATAGTTAAGCACTGATGTTTGATGCTAACACTACATTCTGAACTGATCCCAGAATGAGGGAGAAGGCTTCCAGACTATTCCTGTCTGTCACTCTAAAGCACGTTTGCTGACTGAGAAGCAGATGTTGTGTCAAACTAACAATACCACATCCATCTGTAATAACAGCCAGGTACTTAGGAAGCCAAGCAAAGATCAGGAGGCAATTACTTAATTAAGCAGCCGAAGATGGAAGGGATGATGGGCACACAGAGAATTTGGTATCTGAAAATTGTCCTTATTTTTATCTTTCTTATTATCAACATATATCTATCTATAGAGAGAGAAATACATGATGTACGTGTGAGAGTATATGTGTGTAATGTGGTATTTGTATGAAATGTGTGCTTGAGTGTGTGTGTGTGTGTGTGCTCAAGTTTGTGTGTGTGTGTGCGCGCACGCGCGCGCACATACATCATGGTTTGTTTTAACCCACACTGTTTTTCACCCACTGAACCACTTCACTGTCCCTGCTGTCTGCAAACCCACATACACACCCTATCGTCTAACCCAGAGACATTAGCTGAAGGCCGAGAGTCCCATTCTCGACTGGTCCCCCCCCCCCCCCACATCATGCTAGAAGTTCTTAGTGACATTTTTTAAAAATACCAACTGAAGGGAGCGCTCTTACATCTACACTAGTCCAAGGCACTTCATCTCTGCCACTCTGAAGCGGAAGAAGAGCCACAGGCTGTTCCATGACACAATCTTTCATTGCCTCCCACTTTAGTTACGTGTTATTTATGATCACTGAAAACTCTTAGCTGTGAAGGCGGTCACATTGACAACTGTCAGTTGTACCACATAACCTTAAAAGCATTCAGCAGCCGTGGGCTCCGTGGTACTTTGGATGCAAAGTCAATGACTGAAAATGATGATTGAACTGGCCTTTTTGTTTGTTTGGTTGGTTGGTTTTGGTTTTGGTTTTTCAAGACAGGGTTTCTCTGTAGCTTTGGAGTCTGTCCTGGAACTAGTTCTTGTAGACCAGGCTGCCCTGGAACTCACAGAGATTCAGCTGTCTCTGCCTCAGGAGTGCTGGGACTCAAGGAGTGTGAGCACCACCTGCCTGTTTTAAGGTCCTCAGGAACAGCCCAATACCGGTAGAGGAGAGGGAGCTCCCACTGGGCTCTCCTCCCACACACACAGCAGGAGTAAACTTTTACCATTGTGTTTTAAGTAGGCTATTGGCAGGTGGGCAGGAGTGGACTGTCGGGGATCCTTAGAAGAAGGTCAACAGAGTGTTTCCCCTTTTGGTCTGTTTTGTTTCGTAAACCCGAGGAAATGGTCCAGGTGGTATGTTCGAAACTCCTGGAAGACTGGAAGTAAAAGCCTTCAGGTTTTAAGAACCGCCTACTGGAAAAGTTAGGGGTGCCATTAGGAAGGAAGAAGCCAGAGAGAAGGAACTACAAATTATAGACCCTGCCCAGATGCCTACATGTGTCTGCACAGAATGAAGTGCAAACAGCCAAGCCTAACGAGCAAGAACTAAAGGAAAATCGAGCCGAGTCCCCAAATCAGACTTTTCGGCTTGTGACTTCATCCAGGGCTGTGGTCTACAGTAAGTGGATGCAGAGACTCATGCCCGTGATCTGAGCGCCATAGCAGGAGGATTGCAACAAGCTCAAGGCCAGCTTCCGCTACATCATGAATTCCAGGAGAGTATGGGCTACAGACAGAAACTCTGTCTCAAACAAATAAACAAACAAAAAACCCTCACAAAAACAAATAATGAAAAGTAGTTAAGTAGGTCTAAGCTTCCAAATCACAGACTACAATCCGAATTTATTCAACATCACCAGATCAGGAAAATGGGACTCATTGCCAGGAGAAAGGAGGCCAATAGAAACTGACCCCCTGAGACGACACAAACATCTGAAGTAGGGAGCAATAGTTTTAAAATAGCTGTCATCACTATGTCCAGTGACATATAAGAAAATATACTCACAATGAATAAAAACGTAGACAACCCCGGGAGAGATACAGAAAGCTAGAAAAGAACAAAAATTCAAGAATTGAGAATCATACTATTAAACAGTAACTAGACAGGCAGGTGTGGGAATATGGTTGGAAATAAGACCAGTATATAAAGAAAACCCCCGATTAATCAAAATCGTGCCGCCGAAAGAGCAGAAAAGACAGAGGTACCCTGCCCTTAGCTCAGCTAGACGGCTTGTGTTCCCTCATCCGAGCAGAAAAATAAAGGCTATGACAGTTTCTAGAAACGGTAAAATAAACATCCCTGAACTGAGAGAACAAGTGTAATTGAGGGTAATTGCACAATATCGAAAACAGAAAGATAAAAACAGTTATATTGAATGTGGCGATAACCCTGTGCCTACCCTTGGCTCTTAAAATGTTACAAGCTGGGTTTATGTCTAAACAAGAAATTTGGATGTTCCCACTCTGGAGAATCTTACTCCAAAAACTCATGACCTGATGGCCAACGTTCTATTCCGCAGCGAAGAACTCAGCCAGTCCCACCTACAGGATCTGCCTAGATGGGCACAAGCAGAAGGAGAGCTGGCATTTCCGTTGCCCACTATGCAAACACTCACAAAATTCCCCTGCTTTTCAGCCCAAGTCTTACCCTCCGTGGAACCACCTACCAAGGAGGTGACCAGTTGTCCGGCTTAGGAGTGAGTCATTGGAAACTTCCACCTACAGTCCCTCTGGCAGTTTTAAGTCTAGAATATAATCATGCATTTTCATTGAAAAAAATAAAACTAACTTCCAAGTTCTTAGAAAGGGATTGATAGAGAAACTGGAGAAAATATCCTAAAAAGTATGACAAATTTGAGCTGGGCATAGGGTTCGGTGTCAGCGCACTTGGCACACACGTGCAAGGCCCTGGGTTTAGTCCTCACCACTGTGGAAGGGGAACAATGTCAGGGAGAAGTCAAAGAATCAATGCCAGAGCCTCGAGAATCAGTTCAGGAAGTCTGGTGTCAGCTAGCTGTACCTTTGAGAAAAGGAAAAAAGAAGAAGAAAGGCAACAAAGAAAGAAGTAACAGAAACTTAACAACACTAATATGAATCTCTAGACAAGCTGTTCTCAACCTGTGGGTCACGACCCCTTTGGGGTCAAATGACCACTTCACAGGGGTTGCCAAAGACCATGGAAAAACATAGCTGTTTGTTTGCAATACAATTCATAACTTGCAAAATTACAGTTACAAAGTAGCAATGAAATAATTTTATGGTCAGGGGTCACCACAATGCGAGCAACTGTATTAAAGGGTCAAAGCATTAGGAAGGTTGGCAACCACGGCTCTAGACTGAAATAAACTGCAAAATCCTCAGCATAAAGGATAAGCTGGCTGGTACGATGACAGCAGGCGAAGGTGCTGCTGCCAAGCCTGACAGCCTGAGTTCAATTCCCAGGGTCGACACAGATGAAAGGAGAACCACTTCTCACAAGCTGTGCACACCTCAGACGCCTGCGTGCACACATAAATAAACAAATAAACAAATAAATGCAAATAAATTCTAAAGGACGAACAATGATCCACACGAACATCTCTCAGGCATTCCTAAAAACAGAGATGATAAAAATTATTAGCAAAGAACAGAGGAGTCATATGTAAAGGAAATGAAACCAGGACAACTTAGAAAGCTCAAAGAGATGGAACCATTGGCATCTTCAGGGTTCTGAGGGAAGTGGTATTCGAACTAAAATCGTATTGCCAGCCAAACCACCCATCGAATGTGAAAATAAAGACATTTTCAAATACACAAAAAGCCTAGAATCCTATCTACGTTTTTTTCTCTTATTTCTAGAGGATATGGCCCAGAAAAATAACATGCAAAATAAGATAAAGAGGCAGGAGGATCAGGAGCTACAGGCCAGCCTCAGCTGCACGGTGAGTCATAGGTCAGCCCAGGCTACGTCGAGATCCTATCGCAAACGCACAAACAAAAAGAGAAGCGTGTAAAACCCAGGGAAAGGAGGAGAAAAGTCCGGGATACAGCAGGTAGATTAGAGCAAGGGTATCAACTGGGGGCTCAGGGAGAAAGACCTTTTGGAGCTCCAGGCCCGACCGATTATCAAAATATTTCACCAGTTGAGGGGACTGGAAAATATATTAAGTGCAGTAACCGAGACTCAGAAAGCAAACACCATGTGGTCTCCTTCATGTGGATCCCAGCTTTGAAGGCTGAGGTTTCTGTACGGAATCTGGAGTCGCTGTGCAGCTCGGGAAGCTAGAAGGGGCCCTGTGAAAGGGAGGGAAGAAGTCTTTAGGGGGGGGGGGGGAGAGGGGAGAGTCACATGACAGGAAGCTGGCTGGATGAAGGGGAGACTGGGAGTTAAAGGGTTAAGCGGGGGCTGGGGGCAGGGAGGTGGAGCGAGAAGAAGGGTTGGGTAGGTTAACCAAAAGAAGGACATATGGAAAACCCCTAGGGAAACCCACTCTTCTAAGTTAAGTTACAAATAGAACTTAAAATCAGAAGGCGTTTGCACGCAGATATCCTGCACGGGCGGACAATGTTTTCCCCAGAAGACAGGAGCTATTAGATTAAATCCAGGGGAAGGAGTTTCAAGCCTGGTGATGGAAACCTGGTCATAAGCCCAGGAAGTCACAGGCCCTAGGGAGGAACCTATTACTCTTATTTTGCTAAACGTATCAACACACCACATATCAAACAACCTTCTAAATGTTCATCCTTATCCCCAAGTTTGGTGCTGCCCTCAACCTTGGCCGGAGACCAGCCAGCCTCTCTGTAGTGGACGGCAGTAAATGCACAGATTCCTGACCGTTCAAAGTGCTGAGTCTCTATTGAGTGCTCAGCCCTAAGTGAGACAGCTAGTGCTCCCCTCCCCCACTGAGGCTCAGGGAACACCTCAGAAGAAGGTAAAAGAGACGTAAGAGCAAGAGGATGAAGAGGCGTGGGGGAAGGGCTATGTCCTAAGAAGGGGCACGACATAACCTTCGCACCCATAAACTGCAGCTGTGGCTAAGCACGACGTTGAATCAGCAAGGTCAGTGCAGAGTGGACTCAACAGTTCCTTAAAGAAAGGAGAAGACGTGAAGAGGGACAGAGGAGGGTGGAGGGCCTAGCCAGGAGTGGGAGGGAGGGTCTGGCAGGTTCTTGGGGGAGCAGAAAGAGGAACCTGTGGGTGCTTATGATCAAGATGCATTGCTTGCATGTATGAAAATGTAAAAGATAAACAAAGGATATTCTATCAAAGATATTTCACCATTTGAAAGTGAAACGGGAGATGTTTAACTGAGCTGAATGAGCGTGAGGTAGGGGGTCAAGAAACAATGAAGTTTAAAAACGAGGTAATCTCGGGCCTCTGCACATGCATCTCTCACATGCACATGGACCCACATGCATGGGAACACGCATGCAGATCATGCAAAATGCGCATGAAGAAAGAAATGAGGAGGCAGAGGTGAATGGGTGATTACCTTCCCCAGGAGGAAGATGGCTTCTGGGACAGCTGAGAAAGAAGCAGAAACTGGTGCACTCGGAAGTCAGCTCGGCACTGTCTGTGAGACCAGGGTCACATATGTCCTTTGGCTAGCAGCTCCATATTGGGCGATCCATCCTGAAGAAAGCCTGCTCTGTGCATGCAGATGTGTGCACATGCTGTTCTCTGCACCCTGCTCCACAGCACAGGACACTGGTGTTACACAGTAGGGTCCCCACGAGGAAGGGGATGCTCAGAAGCCACCACCTGAGAGATTCTGATTGATAATTCAAATTCTAAAATGAACACATGATCCAGCTGAAAATAAAAATAAAAACGAGGTAATTATTATCTGCAGTAAAAATGGAAATTTCTAATGCATATAAGATGTAATTATGGCATACTGCTCAACTCAGAGGTAAACAACAGACACGCACGCATATTAAACCAATTTCATAAATTGCCAGTAGAATTACAGGAATGGACTCAAGGATGCAGAAAAACTCAGTATGACCGCTGCACAAAAACTGACAGTAAAGGAAACATCAGATATCATTTATAGCCAAGAAGAAATGCTGGAAAAACCAACTGAAAGAACGCTCTAGACATAAGGCCTCTACACGGAGAGGCCACGGATTGACTGTGGAGGTGGGAATTGCTGTTTTCATTATTGGTCTTTAAATACAGTCTGATTTTTAACCAGATCAAGTGTAATACTGACACAAAGGTAGCTTTAAATAAGCACATCTAAAAAGGAAAAGATGAACACACACTCGCTATGAAGGCTCTAGAGTCAAGCATAGTGACAGACACCTGGAATCCCAGCACTCAGGACGTAGGCTGATGAGGATCATAAGTTCAAGGTCCTCTTCAGCTACACAGTAAGTTCAGGAACAGTCTGGACGACATGAAGTCCTGTCTCACAAAAGCAAAACCACAGAGAAGGGAAAAAGGGAAGATTCTAAAGAATGATTCTAGAAGTAATAATGTCAGCAAAGATGTCATTCATGCTTACTGTCTGCTACTGTTGTCCAAGAACTTAATATATACTCACTTCATTAAATCTCATAACGTTTTGACAATCTGATCTTCTCACCTCCACCTCCCAATGACTAGGATGGCAGGTGTGTACTAACACAACCAACTGAAACCTCATAATACTCTCTCTCTCTCTCTTTCTCTTCTTTTAAAGATATATTTTATTATTTTTAATTATGTATAGGTTTGTGTGCCTGCATGCAGGTATGTGCGTGAGTGCAGGCACCTCCAGCAGCCAGAGGCATAAGAGCCGGAATGAACAGACAGTTGGGAGCCATCTGACATGGGTGCTGGGAATTGAACTCAGGTCCTCTGAAATAATAACAAGTGTTATTAACCATTGAGCCATCTGGCCAGTTCCTCATAACATTCTTATCGGAGAAACTGAGGCACAGTTAAAGCCAAGTAAGTTGCTTAAAATCCATGTAATAGTAAGCATGGTAAACACGTGGGCTGAGACAGAAAGCTCTGGAATCAGGGTGGTATGCTACTAATTATTCTTTTAGAGAAAATTATTGCTTTTGTTTTCAATTTTGGTTCACTTGGTTTTCTTTATGACTTTGATACGTGGTTTCACTGTATAGCTCAGGGTGGCTTTTAGTTTGCTGTATTGTCTAAGCTGACCTTGACCTCATGGAAAACCTCTTGCCTCAGTCTCCCCAGTGCTGGGACTATAGGCACCTGCTACTTTTTCTTTTTTTCCTTCTCTCCTTCTTCTCTTTTATGCTTCATGAATAATCAATGATTCTAGCACACAAAAATTACATTAAAATAAACAATTATTTAATTTATTTAAAAATAATGTTTTATTTGTAAGAATTTTAGGGCAGATATTTTTCTTATTATACATTGTTTGAGTTAGAAGATAACTATTCATTGTGAAAGAATTTATCTAAAAATCAGAAAAACACAAAGAACAGTGTATCTACCTCCCAAAATTTTAAGTTCAGCACATATCTGGAGCTAGACAGAGAGGTTGGAAGGCTACGATATTAAAAAAAAAAAAATTGTATAGAGCTTGGAACCATTTAAGTTTGAAGCTGTTTATCACGTGTTTATCACAGCAAACACACAATTCCTGTGCGTGAAGTATCATTTCCCTATCCATGGTCAGCAAACAGGCTCCTCACACCAAACACTCAACATGAATGAGGACCACAGCTGTCCCATTCTTTACCGCCCTTGCACCAGCTGGTCAAGTAATCCCGGGCAAACCAAGAGATAATCTAGATGCATACCCCAACCCAGGTCAGCACAAGTTCCATCAATTTGTGAGAGACCTTGATCACATCTGATTCACATATGGGGCGATGTTCCATCTCCCGGGTCTCTTGCCAAAGCTACAGTTTGTTCAGACCTCTGAACGGTAAGAAGTGTTGTCAATAGGTTACTTTGCTGCATTTTTTCTGTTCCAAGAACATTTAAGGGAAAGACCTTGATGCTCCTTTATCTGTGCTACATGTAAATTCATTTACTGTTTATTAGGACACATTCATAAGCATGCAGTAGCATTACCGTCCTCAGAGATGAGAGCGGCCACGAAACTTGCTAAAATCAAACATTGGGATCCCACCCAGTAGGACTCCAATCCGCTTGTATTAACAGATGTTTCTAGGATCCAATGTGTTGTCCACGGTTTCTCTTGTCCCCAAGACTGAGGTATATACTACAGAGTCAGACCTATAAAATATTTTTCAAAGGTCAGATATCTTTTCTTGGCAAGAGGTCTAAGAGTCCTGATGAGAAATGATCACCTCAAAGAATGGCTCGAGATGGGTCTTGCCTTTCATTAAAAATCACATATCCTAAAGATCAGGCTAACATTATAAGAATCATCTTGGGGATGTAGGGAAAGTGCGGTGTTTAAATCATTTAAATGGTCCCTTAAGTTTTCCTTAGTTTAAACATAATTCCTTTACAAGTTGACGACACTTCCAGCCTTGAAGGCTTCTGCATACATTTGATGGCCTGCAGTTTCCCCTGCTTTTGCAAGAACATTACTTATCTACCAGCAAGCCTTGACAGCATCGCGCAGTCTACCCATCTATGCGAGGAAATGGCTTCTGGCATAAAATATTGTTTTAAGCATGTAAGGCTTGCTTTGCTAATCTTTCATGTCTTAAAATTTAAGACACCATGGCGGCATTATACGAGAGCAGTTGTCTATAATTTGCACAGCTAAATTTGGCTTCGGGGTTGTCCAATATGCAAGTATATTGTTTGGAATAATAGTTAATAATAAGTTTCCAAGCAAGTCGGAAATAGAGCCACTATCATTTAAAAAGCCGGAGCCAAAAATGCAACTGCCTCTCCGGCAAGATAATGAGCTAATGAGGAAGACCTCTTTCAAACCAATAAACCACACCATCATTCAGTCAGCTTGGCGCCCGCTACCTTGAACGTCAAGTTGTTCACCCATCACAATGCGGGCGCTAAGAATAGACCCATTACCACCAGCAAGGGCTTGAGCTAAACAGCTGGTTCTTGTGTCTGAGTTCTTCAGGGAATGAGGACTACAATAGAAGCAGGCTCTGGCTTCAGTTGAAAACCAGAGCGAGCTGCTGGATTACAGCAGGCAGTGGTTTTAAGTCTCCGAAATTTGAGGTCACCTGGAATAGCTCCTTTGATGCGGCCTCCAGCAAAAGCTTTCCTGGACCCCTGCCGCACAGGTTTTATCCTGGATATTCTCCATCCCTCCAGGGCCCCTGTCTATTCTTGCTGAACTGGAGCACACAGCCCAGTTCCTCTGGCCTCCTGCTGCTTTGGGCTTGTGGGAATGCTGGGCAAGTGACCAGAGGATGCTAGGAACAAGAAGGTGGCCCACCCATTGTCCTGATATGGCAGGCTCTATTTTCCCCCTACCTAAAGGTCAGCACACATGCTTGGCCACTGCTGCCAGTAGCCCTATGCCCTTGTCCACCCCATGAACCTTCACACTGATGGATGACTAGGGCTGATCCTGATGGTCTTGGGGCTGCCACCACTCCTGTTCTTCCTTTGCAAACCTTCGTGGATGTTTTCCGTCGCCCTTAGGCTGGGTCCTCGCTTTCCTGTAGGCCTCTGACATTGCATTCCTCCTGATACACCAATGACTTTAAATAATACAAAGTTTTAATTGGGATGTAAAATAATGGGTTTCACTGTGACACACACACCCCACATTGCTGTACTTTGCTCATATTTGCCTCTCCACTACCCTTCTCTATCCCTGCTCCTGGGGTCCACTTGTCTACTTTCTTTCTGTCCTCCTTCTGTTTTATATCAGACAGATAGTTAGACTCATCAATAAACACACAGACTGATGTTTAAACATGCAGATCGCTAGAAGGCTAGATTCCACATATGAGAGAAAACACGCAATCTTTGAATTCATGAGTCTGGCTTACTTCTCTTAACATGGTCTTCAGTTCCACTCATTTCTCCATGGTTCCACTCTTCGGGGTTGTGTACATCTGTAGATTCCATACCTTGGCTGTCGGGGATAACGCGACAGTAAGCTTGGCTGTAGAAGAGTCTCTGTATTAGGTCCTTTCAGGGACATAGCAGGCAGCAGTAGAGCCGACACATGATAGCTGCTGGAGTATTTTGAGGACAACTGTACTGGTTTCTACAGTAGCCCCAATGGTTCACATTCGCTCCAGCAGTGTATCAAGATTCTAACCACCAGCTTCCTCCCAAGCCTTTGCTGCTGGCTTCCCAACAGCCAAGCTGCCTATGGGAAGATAGAACTTCAAAGTCCTCTTTGTTTCCTTTTCTCTGATGGCTATCTATGATGGACATTTTGTTTTCCACTGACTTATTGGCCATCTTTGTATGTGTGTTTTTTATTTTCGATTTGCTTGGTTGGTTTTGGTTTTGAGATAAAAGTCTTATGCAGCCCTGGCTGACCTCAAATTTCACATAGCCAAGAAAGATGTTGAATTCCTGGTCCTTTTTCATCTGCCTCCTGAGTGGTGGGATTCTAGGCATGTGCTACCACTTCTGGCTAGACACTTGTGTTTCTTCTTTTAAAACCTTGTCCAGCAAGGTGACTCAGCAGATAAAGGGAACTGACATCCCCAGATGTCACTTCCTACACTGATGGAAGGGAAAAAAACCAAACAGGTTGTCCTCTGACCTCTGCACCACTATAGTGCAGCCTGAATGGAGGTGTGTATGCATGCATGCACATGCACACACATACACACGCTAAATAAATTTGATAAATAACTGTTCAGAAAGGAATTTTCAAATGAAAACTGTTCAGATGGAAGAGTGACAGCAAGCAGTCCAGTGAGGAGCAAAGACGGCTGTGCTGCTGGTGATATCATTTGCAGATTTTCCGCTGGACTCAATATACTGGTCTAGAAAAGCTCTTTTTCTCCTTTGTGCAGAAGGCAGTTATAACCAGACTGTGACAGCAAAGGAAGACGAGGGGCATCTCCAGGGAGTCTGGCACCCTCTTTACCTGCCCTTCCTGCTACCCAGGCCCTAAGCACAGAGCCATAAGCTTCCCATTTGATGTCAGCTAAGCCAGTAGGGATGGAGGGACCTGTCTCACACTGATGGTGCTCAGATGTTAGCCAGGGCTGTGAGCTGTCTGTTGCTATTGCCAAAACCGGTCAGACTTTTAACTAAGTGCACACCTGTAGATTCTCTCCTGCCCAATCCAGGAGATGAAATGATGCTGTTTCTGGGATTGTAAAGTAAAAAATAACTATGCTAACCAAGATTTTCTTATTTCAGAACATGTGTCTCAGTTAGGGTTTCTAGTGCTGTGAAGAGACACCATGACCACAGCAACCCTCATAAAGGAAAACATTTAATGGGGTGACTTACAGTTTAGAGGTTTAGTCCATTATCATCATGGTGGGGCATGACTGTGTGCAGGCAGATGTGGTGCTGGAACTAAGAGTCCTACATCTTGACTGGCAAACAACAGAAAATGAACTGAGATTCTGGGTGTCACTTGACTATATTTGAGACCTTAAAGCCCGCCCCCACAGTGACACACTTCCTCCAACAAGGCCATACATATTCCAACAAAGCCGCACCTCCCAGTAGTGCCACTCCCTCCGGAAGCCATTTTCTTTCAAACCACCACAACATGACAATAGATTCCTTGGCATAGACTCCAGATGAAAACATCTTACCATCTAAGTTTAGACTGACTGTTGATTCCAAGGGCTTTGATCAATGCCAACAAAGCCTTTTCTATTTGATGTGCCGTGGATCTCTGTGTATGCAGGTGTGCTTAAAATGTGAATGTAAGGACATGCAGTGTCTGCCTGGTTTGGCATGGTGAGAGAGACGTCAGGCTGGTGTGCAGCCTGATTTGTAACCAGACCCTGGGCCCTTTTAAAGATCAATAAAACATTTTATAAGCTTTAAAAAAAACCCACCTGTCTGATTTATTCATGGATCTATTGATTGGGTTACTTGAATTCTAGACATTGATCACAGGCAAATGTATAGTTGGGCAAACTTTTCTCTAATTTCGTAGGCTGTCTCTTCATGCTGGGGGCTGTTTTCTTGGCAGAAGCTTCTTGAGTCCAGGCCTTCTTTATCGACTCTTAGATTATTTTCTGTGCTATGGGAATACTTTTCGGAACATCCTTGCTTACTGTTTGGCATATTTCCCTATAACACTGTTAGACTCTCCATTCTTAAGTTTATGTCTTCAATTCATTTTGAACTGATTTCCGTGTGGCCTGAATAACCCAGATCCAGTTTCACTCTTCCTCGTGTGCCCGCATGTTCTTCCTAGCACATTTCTTAAAAAGGCTGCCTTTTTGTCAATTACGGTTTAGATCAGTGGTTCTCACCCTTCTTAACGCTGCAACCCTTTAATACAGTTACGCATATTGCGGTGACCCCCAACCATAACATTATTTCATGGCAACTTTATAACTACAATTTTGCTAATGTTATGAATTGTAATGTCAATATCTGATATGGAGGATATCTGATCTGCAACCCTGGTGAAAGGCTTGTTTGATCCCCAAGGGGGTTGTGACCCAGTATGATGCAGCTGCAGTTGTATGGGTTGGTGTATCCTCTATTCTATTCTATTGGTCCACCTATCTGTTTTGGTTACTATGGCTCCACAGCTCAATCTGAAACTAAGGCTTCCACAATTGTCCTTTGTGTTCAGGATTGCTTTGGCCGTTCATTATTTTTCATATGATTTTTAGGATGTCGTTCTAGTTCTGTGACGAATGCCATTGCCAATGGGGACTGCACTGGATCTGTCGTCTGCTTTTGGTAACACAGCCATATCACATTATTAATTCTGCAATCCATGGTACATGGGGAGTCTTTTTGGTTTTCGTTATCTTTGCTTTCTGTGTTGTAGAGTTTTAGACATCTTTAAGACATCTTTTGCCTCCCTGGCTGTTTTTGAAGCTATTTTGCATGGGAATTTTCCCCAATTCATTTCTCAGCAAGTTCATTGTTTGTATATGAAAAGGCTACTCATTTTCTCATGTTCATGTCGTATCTTACTACTTTTGAGGATATTTTTAATCATACTTAAGAGTTCTCTGGTGTAGTCATTAGGATCTTTTAAGTATAGGGTCATATCATCTCCAAGCAGGGATAGATTGTCTCTTTCTTATATGTGCCTTTTTTTTATTTCTTTCTCTTACCTTATTGCTCTAGCTGAGACATCAAGCACCATATTATAAAACAGTGTAGAGAGTAAACACCCTTGGCTTGTTCCTCAAGAAACCTCGCTCTTCCTGAGTGTAATGTTGGCTATGGGTTTACTATATAGAGCCTTTTTTATGATGGGGTGTGCTCAATAACTTACTGCCCACCCAGGAGTATGTAGTTCAATTTCCATTCATTTGCAGTTTCTCTTGACAGGGTTTCAATTTTACTCCACTACGATCATATTATTTCCATCTTCCTGTTTGACTCCTGGTAGAGACAGAGTTCAGCTTCTGTGCAATACAGAGGTTGATGAGATGTTTGACTCTCTAGGAAACCTGATCTCTAGGAGTTCAAAGCTAGCCTGGTCTTCATAGTGAGTTACAGACTAGCCCGAGCTGCACGGTGAGACACTGTCTCAAAAAGAAACAAGCAAATGCAAACAAACAAAACCACTTCGCTGCCTGATTTCTAGGGACTGGCTACCCTGATATCCAACTCTCATGTACCTTCTCTTCTTTAACCTGCTTCCCTCTAGTTAGGCCCTTTCCAAGCTTTGCTTCCTTCATGAGTACTACCCACATGTTCCCACCTAGCACCCCATTTCTCCCACAGCCCAGGTTGGTCTTTGACAATGGATTTTGCCAATGGTCTTTGCTACATCTCATTTTGTCTTCACTGAAGCATAGAACATGGGTCTTAGGCCATTCCGTGGATTTTCAGCTTCTTTTTCAAGAATCTTCAGTGAGTTGAGGCAATGGCTTCAAGATCAGAAAATCTGACATCAGAGTCTTATAGGATACAGGCCAGCCTCTTAGCTGTCTTCAGTCTGACTCAGCAACCTGCTCAATTTTACCAACTAACAAGAAAAAACGCTGAGGCCAAAGAGATTCCCTTGGCAATTAAAAGCGTGTACTGCTCTTACGGAAGACCTGAGTTCCGTTCTCAGCCATTCCCACTGGGGGGCTGACAACTGCCTTTACAACCCCAGCTCCAGGGAGCACAGCACCTTTTCCTGGACTCCACAGGAACTGTATTCACAAAGGCATATTCCCACTCACAGACAAACACCTACACACAAGTAGAGGTTTAAAAAAAATCTATCTTTTAGGAGTGCCTCAGCAGTTCAGAGCACTTGCTGCTTTTGCAGAGAAACTGGCTTTAAATTCCAGCATCTGCATGCTACATGTCAGCTCATAACCATCTGCAACTCCAGGGAGTCTGACACCCTCTTCTGACCACCACAGGTACCAGACACACATGTGGTGCATACACACACATGCAGGAGAAACACTCACACCATCAAACAAAATAAAAACTAGACCTAAAGTAACCATGCTTTTAAATACATGTTGGTTTTTTTTTTTAATCTAGAAGCAAGAAGAAACTTCTGAGGGTGATTTGTAAATTCGCTGCTTTGATTGTAAAAATAGCTTGAGTCTAAAGATGTTTATTATTATATGTCAGTTGTGCCTCAAGAAAGTCATGTTAAAGTCATGCAAGAAAAGGGATGTTAAAGGGGAAAATATGTATTGACTTGTGCAGCTGCACTCTCTGCCTTTTGCTCTATATGATTAATATCTCAAGAAAGTGTCAACAGATATAGCAGAATGACAAACTGTGAACCCAGTTTGGGATTTTTTTTATTTACGAAATAGAGAGCATCAGAACACTTTTGCACGTGCTAGTATCTTCATGCAATTCCTGGCAAAATAAACAAAAACCTAATGACAACCACCACCGATGGTTCAGAGAGCAGGGAAGGGAGCTAAGCTACCCCACAGATCCCTTTCTCTTTCAACTCTGTGGAGATAAAAAATAAAGGAAGACGACTTCAAGAGCGTTTACTGTCTGGACGATGGGGATGAGACAGACACAAGGAAGAGAAAAGCCAAACTAGGCAGTTCCTAAGCTCTGAAACATTTTGAAAGTACAAACAAGAAATGTGCGTTGAAAAGTTCTGCTGTAGCTGGGCGGTGGTGGTGCATGCCTTTAATCCCAGCACTCGGGAGGCAGAGGCAGGCGGATCTCTGTGAGTTTGAGGACAGCCTAGTCTACAAGAGCTAGTTCCAGGACAGGCTCTAGAAACTACAGGGAAACCCTGTCTCGAAAAACCAAAACCAAAAAAAAAAAAAAAAAGAAAAAGAAAAAAAAAAAGAAAAGAAAAGTTCTGCTGTGCTCGGGGATGGCGTTGTTCACATCCTAAAAGCATGGAGAAGGAAGATCTGAACCGTGTGCCACCAGCCATATAACTTCCTGTCTGTCAGGAGTAAATGTTTCACAAAGCGTTAGTCCCTCAGTACATATGGGGGATTGGTTCCCCACACTTATTACCTGCTCCCTCCCCCAGATGCCCAAATCCTCAGATGCTAAACCCTCTCTACTCCATATGGCGTAGTATGTTTATATGACCTATGTTCATCTCCCAAGCATCTCAAATCTCCCTGGGAGTACTTGCCATACTCAGTCTAATGTAAATGCTGCATCAACAGATTTACATTATATTGTTTAGAGAATAATTGTGAGGAAAAAGTCTGTTCATTTTCAATACAGGTGCAATTTTTTTTAAAGGAATCTTTTCATCCCAGGTTAGTTGTATCTGAGGGTGCAGAACCATTTTATATAAAGAACTGGCAACTCTCTTAAATAGGCTTTACCAGTTATATTTAAAATTCAACAAACCCCAACACTGTGTTAAGTACTCTTGCTATGGTGCCAAATCAACCAGATATTAGCACACATGAGAGACGTGCACATGTTAAGCACATTCGCAGACTTCTAGGAACCCAGAATGGCATGTATGGAAGATGAGTCTCATTCCCTCCTGGGGGAATTGGCAAATTGTCAATTCCTCAAGGAGTAGGTCCAAAAAGATAGGGCAAGCCAGATGACTTTGGGAACTTAACTAATTCTTGCTGTGGGAGCATATTCTGCTCCTTCAGCCAATAGCCTTTAAGATACCAGCCCACTTGGGCATGGTCTCTTATACTGTAAATGCAGCTATAAAGCATACACTCTCTTGCTTCCGGCTCTCGATTTCCGGCTGCTAGACTCTGTTCCTGTTCCCTGTTCGTGCAGAGGACTGTGATATAGGACAGTGATCTGTAAGTTTCCCTTAAATAAATAACCTTTTATTATTCATAATTCTGAACTGGTGTGGGATTATTTTGTGACTTCCGTCATCAAATTCTCTAATTCCCCGACACACCCATACCACCAGCATCCACAAAAGCTGGAAGGGAAGTGAGCACAACTTCAGCCAGAGAGGGAGCTAACATGGTCCCAGTATGGCCTGCCTACTCCTCCTGTTCATCTCTCAGTCAGTCCCAGGCCTTCTTGAGATGGCAAAGCTCCTAGAAACCAGGCCTTTCATCTCCTCCTTTTTACCAGCACCCACTCTCCTCAAGATTTGGTTCCATCTGCCTCCGTTTCCTGGGTTCCAGCTAAAACACTCCATTTGCCATGTGGATTCATGTCTTACCGTCCTTACACTAAGGTGTCACTGTGTGTCTTCAAATAACAGACAGCTGTTTTCTGGACGCCTAGAGACTAACAATTCATGTATCAGCAGGCCCTGCACCCTCTGAAGCTTCTGAGGGACAACTTGCCTCTGCCGACCCCAGGGAGCCTCACATAGCCCTTAGCTTGGCAGCGTCACTGTCATTCCCGTCATTTCCTCTCTGCCTGTCTTCTCCTATAGGGACAGCAGCAGCGTTGGAATGAGGGCCCACCCTACGCAGTATCATCACATCTTAACATGTGTCTTGCCCGCTCAAGTGTTCTTTTCCCACATTCACAGAGATGTCAAGATGTCAATGTATCTTCGTGGAGAATGGGGACATGAAGCAACTAGGGCAGCCTGAATATCTGCATTTTACTGAAAGAGACCTGCACCATACAAACGAGTTAATTTACTCATCAAAGCAATATTCTTTAGCCTCCCTTTCTGCAAAAAGATGAACAAAGAAGTGGAGAGGATAGAAAAACCACTTCCTTCCACCTTGGGGAGGAAGATCAGAGGCATGGGTGTGGAAGCAGAGACGGGCCACCTGGCTATGGACCCAGCCCTACCGTGTTCCTTCTGTTATACCACATGAGGCTTCTGCTCTCCCAGTCCAATGCAGACCGCAGAAGGGTGCGCTGGGTGGAACGCAAAAGATGGCCTCTTTGGTGGGGACTCCAGCCAGGCTCACTGCCACACCCAAGTCAGCTAACCCAGCATCAGTTGGTGGTAGCGGGAAAACCCCCAATGTCGACATGAAATGATATCTCTAGGCCGAAAAGGACCTGAGAGACCTCGTTCAACTCTTAGTCCACAGTCAGGGAAGCCAGCGGCAGACAAGTTACAGTACTTACCAAGGAGGAAGAAGAGTTGAAGTCTACCCTTCCTTCTTTCATACCCTCCAAGTTATCATCGCTTCAAAGGAGGTTTAAGAGTTATGAAGACAGAAAGAATGGTAGCAGACTTTTCATGGTGTCTAGGTGGGCTATCTCTGCTTCTACACGTGTCAAAACAGTAAATATCTAACCAAGATCATCTGGGGTCATGGGGAAGACAGATAGATGGAAAGAAAGACAGACAGACAGATAGATAGAGTGATAGACAGACAGACAGACAGACAGACAGACTCTTTGAAAAAAATGAATGCAGTCTGGTCTCCTCTAATGGCTGATGTTTGTCATCAACTTGACCAGAATGAATGATCCCTAGAAAACTGGTAGAGTGTAATTCTAGATATGTCTACAAGAATGTTTCTAGACGTGATTGACATTAGGATAGGTGAACTGAGGAGAGAAGATCTACCTCGAATATATGCACCTCTGTCTAACAACCTGAGGACCCAGATAGAACAAAAAGCTCAGAAGCAGAAGAGGGAGGTGGCCCACACATTCAAGCTCAATTCTGCAGACCAGGCATGTCTTGCTGCCACTGTCTGCAGACATCAGACACCAGACTCTTCAGCCTTTGCATGAGAACTTGTACCAGTGACATGACAGGGAGTTTCCAGACCTCGAGCCTCAGGCTGGCCCCAAATTTTGTCCTGAGACTTCCAACTTCTCAGACTGAGCAGCTCTGTGTCTTCTGGATACCCACCCTGCAGCCCACCATAGTGGGACTATTCACCCTCGGATCACAGATGCCAATCTACTGAATTCCTTTGTACACTAACAGACATCCTACCGTTTCTGCTTCTCTGGAGAACTCTGGCATACATCTGCCTATGAAGGCTCATGGATAGAATGTGTTAAGACAACATCAAGGATGAGACCTGTCTGTGAGGACCACGCCCAACTTGAGCTCCATTTCTGAGCTCCTACCACATTCTTCTCACCCAAGGCAAAATGTGCTGACTCTCAGGATGCTCCACAGTCTGCAAGCTTACCCACCTCAGAAATCAGGTGACCTGGCTTCCTCCAGCCATCCTACACACCTTCCTTCTTCAGCAAGCTGCCAACATTCTTCCTGACTTACACTCTTTGAAGATCAGGCTATGCTCAGCTCTAAGTTCCTCTATACTGCATGAGGCAGCGACCCTCAGGACTGTGTCTCGCCCTGCGTGCCTCCACTTTACAAAACGGCTCCATTTTGAGTATGAATGCAGAGACGGAATACACAATATCACTGGACACAGACACTGCCTGCCCAGCACTGCCCATGAGGCGCATGGATAAATGCCTTGTTCGTGCAACTAAAGCGTTCTACTTGCCCATCTCTCAGAGCAGCCTGGGAACACACAGACATATGGGTGCATTGAAACCACATCGGGTAAACTGGGCCTGAGACCTTGTCGATCACACTAGACTAAGGGA
Source organism: Arvicola amphibius (assembly GCF_903992535.2). Lineage (NCBI taxonomy): Eukaryota > Metazoa > Chordata > Mammalia > Rodentia > Cricetidae > Arvicola > Arvicola amphibius. Next base: position 138,005,371 of record NC_052050.1, on the reverse strand, counting down.
GGATGCAAACCCTCCCATTATCACCCAGGATGCGCCTCAAGGAATCAGCAGGTAGAGAACGGCCTGCTGTCGAAGGGAACAAGCGCTTCCTATGTCCTACTCAGGTTGTCTTTTTCCTATCAATCTAAGTCTGAACTCAAGTCTGTACCTCGCCCCAAACTCCTATGCCTCTCAGTTCCACCCTGTGGTTATCTCTGTACCTCTCCAACTTGGGTTCATCGTCATCTTCTCTCAACACCTGCAGTGACCGACTCTGTCCATCTGAAACCGGTTTTCGTCTCTGTGCTCAGACCACCATCTTCTCAGCTCCGGATTCTGCTGTCTTTAACCCTTTTGCAGCCATTCTGGAACACACACAAGAGACAAAGCTGTCTGAAGGGTGATGTGTGGTCCTGGAGTTAATACCAGAATCTAAGATTGGGATAAAAGTTCCTGGGATTACCAGAGGCCAGCTGTCAAGAGAAATTGGAACTCAGGGATAAATCTCAGTCAACCAAAAAAACTGTGGATTGTGAACTTATTTTTACTCACTAAATTCTGACATCGTGAAAAGACACAAACATTTCCACCAGCATGTGGGGTGTAGCACGCTCCCAACACATCTGTCCAGTTTTAGCTGTCCAACGGCTCACTTTAACCACATTTGTATCTGCTACTTTTCCACTGCTGTGGTAAAACACCATGACCAAAGCAATTCATAGAAGGAAGAGTTCATTTGGGCTCTGGTTCCTGAGAGCTCATCATGGCAGGGAGGCATAGCAACAAGGGGCAGCCATGGCAGCCATGACAGGAAGCGGAGAGCTCATATCTTTAACGAACCACAAGCATAAGAAGAGAGAGCAAACAGGAAGTGGGGTGAACCACCCCCAGTGAGTCACTTCCTCCATCAGGGTCACACTTCCTAAATCTCTCAGCAGCACCACCAACTGAGGACCAAGTGTTCAAATTCCTTCACCAAAGGGAGACATTTCTCATTCAAAGCACCACTGCATTCGATCAATATTCTTTAAGGACTTATCAAGTGCTGGATAGCCAGCAACCTCTGTGAACATACTGTGTGCCAAGCCTGTGTAAACAGTGACCATGAAAAGCATGACTTTTGACCTCCAGAAGCTTATACTATAGAGTTTGCACATAAGTGCATGTATGCACACGTGTGCATGCACACACACACACATACAGACAGAGAGAGAAGGAGAGAGAGAGAGAGAGAGAGAGAGAGAGAGAGAGAGAATAACATAACCCCTAAAGCAATTACCACAACAAAAATGGGTCCCCAGAAATCCAGAGGCATCACCCCAGGTCACCTGGAAAGTCAAGAAAAACTTCAGAGAGGAGATAGAATTGGGGCAGACCAGAGCTATGAATAGGGATGCACCTGGCTGTCAGAGCAACCGGGGCAAAAAGGCAGACAGGGCAGGGGTGACCGGGTGCTACTGGCAGTCTTCTGGGGGCTGCTGAGTTCATTCCCTGGCACAGACAAAGGACCGGATGACCAGAAAAAAACAGAAGACCCATCTGGGGAGAGAGGGAAAGTAACCACCTTGTCCCTGGGGTTGGGAGAGGCCTCAAGCTGGAAGTCTGCTAAGCTGACACCGGCTTGGGTATTTTATAGGGCCTGGACAGCCCTCTTCCCCTATTGGTCCTGTCTGGATATCTATACCATGAGTGTTCTTCATCCCTACTGCCCCTCCCACTCTCACCTCTCCACTCCCATCCCTCCAAACCGGCTTTCAATTTCCTTGTCTACCTACGTCCCTCTAACCTGCTTCACAGTGCTGCCGTAGCCACGCTGGCAGGAGTTAAGCCGTTCTAAAGAGAGGCACTTGAACCGTCAGACTGTTGAAACAGTGTGTTCCAGAGGATTAAAATTTCCCCAGAAAGCTGTGCTGGGGAGGGACAGACTGAAGCCTGGTACTAGCCAGAGGAGGGGCACGTCTCAGAGGAGGAGATTTTACACAGTTCTGACAGGATGGCCTGGAGCTGACGCGACGGCAGGACAGTGATGGGCAGGGCCACACCTTGCCAGGATCGCTAACTGTCCCACACCTACTATCCCTGCCTTCAACTATAACTCCATGTTAGTCACATAGCTACAGACTTGCCAGTCACTGGGTCCCTTTGTCCCTCTCTCCAATGTGACAACATTGAACAAATCTTTCTCTGTTTTTCACTATTAGTCATCAATTTAATACTGAGACAAAGTGGTCAAACCTAGCTCTTTGATCAGCACTGCAAGAGTCCAGACTTGGACCCTAAAAACTCTGGTTAAAGTGCCCATAAGAAGCGAATTCTGCAGGACTTCTTATCTTTATTACTCTACGGCCCCAGGCTCATGCCTCTCTACAGGACTCTAAAAGGGACACTGGAGCATCATCATCATCATCAACAGCCACAAAAAAACAGTCCAGAAGCTTACGGTTTCACGATGAGGCCAAAGATACCAAAAACGTTATACACCATTTATGAGACAATGCCCCACCAGTTCTCATGGTTCACAGAAGGCCATCAGTCAAAATGGCCTGACTCCATGTATGTTAAATTCACAGAAAATTGTCATCCAAACTCTGCTCATGGACTCTCCCTGATCATTCTAAGCATGGGGACACTATGACTTCTCCAGTAATCAGTACACTGAACAAAGACGAAGACTTTGGGAATCAAGGGAGGAGAAGGGCTTGGCCTGATGACTCATCCACAGTGCTCCCTAGAACCAGAGCTGGCATGGCAGGGAAGGAGTCTAAGAGTAGACGTCACAGTGATGTGTCCCTGTTGTCCCTTCGCTACCATCTAACTTTCTCATCCACACGACAGTGTTACCTTAGCAGATTCGGAGGTTCCCCACCATGCTGAAGGTGTGCAAGTCCGTGACCCTCTTCCCCAGGTTAGCCCATTCTTCTGAGGGTGTCTCTAGTCATTAGCTCAAACCCTCATTGCTCCTTGGTGTCCGTTTTGGGAAAACTCTTTTTTTTTTAAAAGATTTATTTATTTATTACATATACAGTGTTCTGCTTGCATGTATACTTGCAGGCCAGAAAAGGGCACCAGATCTCATTACAGATGGTTGTGAGCCACCATGTGGTTGCTGGGAATTGAACTCAGGACCTCTGGAAGAGCAGTCAGTGCTCTTAACCTCTGAGCCATCTCTCCAGCCCGGGAAAACTCTTGAAGCCCAAAATTATTCCATTACACAAAGAATGGAAGGCTAGCCACCAGTAGGAGCCATTTGCTTGTGTGGTGATAGTTTGTTTGTGCTATAACAAATAAAGCTTGCTTGAGGATCAGAGTGTGGAGCGAGCCACCAGTTAGTCATAGAGGCCAGACAGTGGTGGCACACACCTTTAATCCCAGCACTCAGGAGGCAGAGGCTGGTGGATCTCTGTGAGTTCAAGGCCACCCTGGGCTACACTAGATTGATCCAGTCTCAAAGAGAAAGAGCCAGGCAGTGGTGGCTCACACCTTTAATCCTAGTATTTGGAAGTCACAAGCCTTTAATCCCAACACTAGGGAGGTGGGGACAGGAAGAGATATGAGTGGGCAGAGAGAGGACTAGAAGACAGGAGGAGACAGGAGCTCAGGGCATTTAGTCTGAGGACTTGTAGAGACAGGACACCCCATTCCGTCTGAGGATTTCGTAGAGGTAAGAACTGGTGACTGGCTGATCCGATTCTCTGATCTTTCAGCTTTCGTCCCCTAATATCTGACTTTGGGTTTTTATTATTAAGACCAATTAGAAATCACGCTACATGCTTGGGCAAGAGAGGCCAGCCTAACGGAATTGCAAGACGTGGAGGTGATTGCATACTCTCAACCATTTTAGGGGTAAAGGTACGGAAACATGGCTACTCTTTCTCTGGATCTCAAACGGAGGAGCTGAAGAACTCAGGACTCCCACCAGTGCACACAGGTGTCAACGGCCTTACACAGCACAAGTATTCCCATCCACAATCACTCAGAGTAAAGAAGTCCACCCCCAAATCCTACAAATCTAAAGGCACCCACCAAAACAGTCTCAACACATTTCTTAGAATTTTGTACTTCATGTCATGCGACGTTCCTTTATATGACATTAACCTTTGCATGATTATTTCAGCACAATTTTTTTCCTCTCAAAATATTTCAAGTAACATTGATACTCTTAGGAGAGGTGACATGACACTGTGTGATTTGTATCATATGTGTAATGTGGGGGTTTATGAAGGCGGGTTCTTATCAAGGATGAGCCTCACACACTCACACACACACACACACACACACACACACACCTGATATTCTGCACTGGCTTGTAAGATAAAGTGGGAACTGCAATTTTTGCCATTGTTTAATCAGAAGGTCCCAATGGCTGAGAAAGGGCAAACCAGAGGATGGCAAAAATAACTCGTCACGTGACTAGAAATGTATAGCCAAAGTAACCCAGATTTCCTTTTCATTTTTAGAAAGCTATTTTAAAATGCCTACTATTTCTCCATGGGAGCAAAAGAAACTTGCTTTCTGCCCTCTAAAGTCTTAATAATTAAGCGTGCTGAAATGAACTTACAGACGGGTCAACAGGAGAAAAGATTTACACACGTTATCACCGGCATGAGCACGGGGCATCACACGGGTGAAACACACAGACGCTGGGACCCACCAAGAATCAAAACTCGTACACCCTTCCTCACACGGGAGAAGGAGATGAAGCTACGGAGCATTATGAAGGAGGAAATGAAATGAGAGATGACTAAGCCGACCAGATAGGGCCTGGAACAACATTCCTCTGGGCTTGAGTCGTGTCTTCTGTGAAGTGAATTTAATCTTTCTTTTAATAACACTTCAGTAAGAGAGCTGAAGGCAATCATGTTCCTCTTTCAGGGTCTGACCTGATGCTTAGGTAGGTAAGGGGAATTTCACAGAAAGTCCCTCCCTACACTTCCAGAGAATGTGGACTGAGAGACCTCAGGCCTGCGTCTTAAGTTCAGCAACGCCCAAGCCCCATATCTTGGCATTTGTTTCCTGGGCCCCAGATTTCCTTTTAAGAAGCACTGCTCCACTTGGAAAGCACCTGGAAGCCCTTGGAGGCCACCGCCTTGCAGGTTGCCATTAATCCTGGGCTCTCAGATGTCCCTAAGTAACAATAGCAGCAGTGACATCCCAGTACTTGCTGACCCAGGTTCTCATCTCTACTGATTGCCTGGAAAATTCTACTAATCGCGTGGGTTCTAAACGGGTCTCTCACCTACTACTCCATGGTAGTAGTAGGTGAGAACCATGGTTTGGAATCATTGGTAACACGTTGGTAGGAATGAGAAATGCAGATCACCCCAGAACTGCAAGAATCTGTGTGAGCCAAGATCCTCTCTGCTGGTTTTTTTGTTTGTTGCTGCTGGTCTGGTTGTTTGGTTTTGTTTTGACACTCAGGGTGGGACTCAGTCCTAGGTGACTCATTCTTGACTGTTGAGCCTGTCCTGTCTTTCAGCTCTCCCCAGCGATGCACCCCCAGGGCAGGTCCTCTTTCACCCTAGCTAATGAAGTAACTCACCCCTTCACTCAGTTTAGTTCCCATAGCAACCTTCTAGGAAACACCATCATCTACGACTGTATCCTCGCTTTAGGCCAATACTCCCATCACAGCTTCTCCTGCATCCACGGAATATAAAGTCCATATTTCTGTTTTCATCCCAAAGAAAGTACCAGATTCATTCCCTGTCATATGCTCAATAGTTGATTGATTTAAATTTTATGAATCTGCTCAAATTAGATCACAGTATTCTTCAGAGATTTAAGGTATCGGTCTTATGGGTTCTTTGAAGTAAAATCTAAGTTCATCTATGAAATCAACAATCTTCCCACTTTTTTCCTTTACATTTCCCACTTTTCTTTCCTTCTGGTTGAATTGAAGGCAAGAGCTGAAGTATCCGTGTTTTTAACTAACGCCTTTTTTGCTGTCTATGGTTGAAAAAGTTTTGTTTGTTTAACCAAGGAACAAATCTCCGATTGCAAGGCCTGTTCTTATATAAAACTCACATTTTAGAAATTCAATACTCCATTCCATTATGTAAATAAATTACATAACATTTATATGCGGTTATCTTTATGTAATTTGTGTATCTGCTGTCTTATGTAACATGTTTGTCTTATTTGGGATTAGCAACATCGTTGTGTATTAGAAATCAAATACTCTAGAAATATATTATGCATTATATAACCAGCTGGAAATGTAAACTGAGATATAAGACAAATAAGTCTTGAGAGAAAGAGGGAGAAAGAGAGAATCCCACTTGAGTGTAGTGTGTGTTGGTCATCTCAGGACTCCAGAGGCTGAGGCAGGGGACAACTAAAACCCAGCTCTTTAAACAAAAAAGCTTCTTGTTTCTCCCCTAAACTCCCACCCCAGATCCCTCAAAAACTGCCTTCTAAACCTCCTAAGAAACTACTAGATCTCTTCACATTCAAGAAAATTAAGATTTACAATATCTACGATGACTATTTTGGTGTCTATCTCCAATATAGTATTCAGTAAGTTATACAAGATAGCAACATTTACATAAAACAGGCTTCAGGTTAGATGATTTTACCAACTGTTGGCTCTTGAAAAAATGTGTTCTGACCCTGTCTCAAGGGGTTGGCTCAGCTACCATGCTTGGTAGGTATATCTCAAGGATATTTCAAACCAGATTTCTCTTTCAGTTTATAATGGTGTTATTGAAACATAATGCTATCTTAAGTCCAGGAGCGCTGATTCTTGGAGACCTAGACTTTTTTCATTTTCCATAGCGTTCTTAGTGTTTCTAAGATCTTGGTCTAAAATATTCACATCTCATGCCTGGCCAATACCCATCAAAACCACGTCCCTTCCTACAAGCACCTATTTCTGACATCTGGGGAAATCTCAGCAGATACAGATGTGGACAGAAAACAAACATATTCCGGAACCTGAAGAGTGCCAAGGAGCACGCTTCTGGCAAGTTCCAATACCAACTCTGCACCCTCCAACCTTCCAAAGACCAGGAATGCTGGACTTCTATTCAGCACAAACTGGCATCCATGCACATTGCCAGATTTCCTTTGAATTGCGGGGATTTTGCTGTATCAGCTGGGAGCTAACACTTCCGGTTCTTCAGTGCAACCCTGCAAGTCCTGGGTGATCACAATGAACACTGAAATACCTGCCTCTGGCTCTTCCTGGAGACCTGGGCTCTTCATTACCTTTGAGCATATTCAGTCTGGACACAGTCATATGTTGCAGATCTATCTGGCAGCCTTCTTACCTTTTAAGATAACTTGGTACACCTGTGCTCTGATACTGAGCTAACCTTACATTCAATGTCAGCAACAGTGTTTCCCTCTTTGGATAGGGAGACCCTGTCATTCCCAAGTACCTACAGCTCCTGACTATGGTTTCTAGGGTGAAGGAAGAATATGAGGGGGTGAGAGTGTTGTCTTAAAAGCAGTTTGTCTATCACAGTAAGTTTACTTTTTTAGATATGAAAGGTACAATTCATAAAATCTCTTTGTTCATGTGAAATACAAGCTGAAGCATTTAGGGATAAAATATTTTGACGTCTATAGTTTATTTATTGATGTATGGGGGAGCAGAACTCATAAAATGTTAGCAATTATTTGGCCTTACCATATAAATTATATGGGCACTCATGTCGTTCAGTGTGTCTGAAAAGGGAGAATTGTGTTGTGTTTGTGTTGTAACCTGAGCACCACATGGAAGACGTCCCCAATGAGGCTTGTTCTCCGAAAAGTGAGTGGATAATCATTGGCCTGAAACATTAAATAAAAATCTACATACTCTTCAGAAAGGGGGTTTTTTACGGACATGAAGGCATTTGTTTTTCCGGGGGGCAGGACCAGGAGAAGGGAAGAGTGTGAGGTGCCAGTCCTGGAGGTGGCTAGATCTGGTGGACAGACAGGCACGGGTGGGACATGAGATGACCGGTACCAACTGTGCAGGCTGCTCTTGGGGATAATGGGGGGTAGGGGGGTGTGGCTCCCTTACCCGATCTTCTGTAGATGGGGTGTGTGCTGTGGAATAATCCTTTTGTGCCCTGTGAAGATTTGTCACTCAGCTTGGTTTAATTAAAAAAAAAAAAGTTGACTGACTGGTAGCTAGACAGGAAGTATGGGCGGGACAGCCAGACACAGAGGAGGCTGGGAAAAAAAGAGGGCGGAGTGAGAAGAGTTGCCTGCAAAACATGGAAACAGGAGGTACAAAACATCGCATGTCCTGAGCTATGGGTAGAGCATTTATAGTTAACATAAGACTCCATGTTGGTTATTTGGGACCTGGTGAGCAGGAAAGAAAAGTCCACCAATCGGTATGTGGAGGGAATCTCTGCCACAAGACTTTGTAAACCATTCCAGAGCACATGAACCAGGAAAGACGGTGCTATCAGGAAGGCCGAATGCTTGGTGTGCTTGTAGAAGGTATCTGATGGCAAAGGCTTCCGATTTTCTGGGATGTCGGTTATGGTATAACCTACAGTAAGACCTCAGAGGAAGGGATCAGGTAGGTGTCAATCTAGGAGGAGTAGGGACCGAGATCAGAGGAACCAGGAGGCAGATGACACGGCAAAAGGCCCAACACCCAGCATGGCACCACCCCCAAACAGCCTGAACTCAGAGCCAGCAGCACCTAAATCCAATTTACTTGGCTGAGAGACAAACCAAGGGGGTGTCAGCACTCTGAACACATCTTCTGGTGAATACAGGCAGAATTTACCAACACACCAGGGGCCACAGAAGCCCATCTGACATCCTACAGTAGCCACAAACTTAGATGCCCATGTTTGATGAGGCATTGTTTAGCTAGGTCTCGGGTGTTTTAGCTCATCAAAAGTAGCATTCTTCCCTTTGGTATCTTCCCACGGCCCACCCTCTAGGCCCCGACGCTACACACGCGCCAATCGTTTAGTATTTCTCACTTGTTTGTTTGTTTGTTTTGTCGGGTGAGGGCACACATGGTATCGTGTGTGTGTGTGTGTGTGTGTGTGTGTGTGTGTGTGTGCGCGTGCGCGCGCGCGCGCACGGGAGTCCAAAGTTCTCCATTCCCATTTCCACCTTGTCCCTTGCAGGAATTGAACTCAGGTCATCAGACTTGGTGGCAATTGCCTTCACTTCTCTGAGCCATCTCATTGGCCCTTTATGCCAACCATTTAATTGCTTTCTCCCCGTTGGTTCTATAAACAGTCTTACTGAAGGTCTTATTAACTCTCTCTCTCCATTCACACACACACACACACACACACACACACACACACGACTTTGAAGAGGGGAGAAGAGTACAGAAACATTCAAAAGCAAACTCATCCGTCTTCTCAGGGCATCGGGCAGCAGGCAGTGGGGCTGCCGAGAGAAAGATTAACACTCTGTGTAGACAGCTGGGTGGATTTTCTTGGTGGTCTCCAAGCAAGCGAGGAGCGGGGCCACGGACTCAGCTAACATTCTCTAGGGCTGATGAACAAAATGCAAATGATGCTTTTATCTTAATTTTCTGGATAAAGTCTTTCCCCAACACTCCCCCCACCCCCAGAATCCAAAGAGTAGAAAAGCAAGCTTCCTGAGGTGAATGAGGGACGCCATCCCGCGCGCCACTGAGCCACATCTTCACGAGTTCGTGTAGAGGTGAGGACGGTGTTTAGCCCCAGAAAAGCCTGAACAGACGCCCTTCACCACCCACGCAAGGCTGCCCACCCCCACATTCTTTTAATGACTTATTTCCTCCCGCACTTCCTCCTGCTTGGGGGTGGGCCTGTGGGGAAGGATGCAAATTTAATCTAATCTCTAAAAAAACAAAACAAAACAAAAAAACCCTTGTGGTGTGGCCCTTAAGTACCTCAAGCGGTTGGGCCAAAGGCAAGGAGAGAGCCTGAGGCAGTTTGAGACCCAGCGCTACCTTCAGGAAACACTGTGTGTGAGGAGCCACGCTGTGTGTGGCGCGGGGAGGTCGGGGGTAAAAGCTCTTTGAGTCTCCCCAGAATAAAACTCCTGGGCCGCACCTGTTACAGCCCTGACCCGGTTCCCAGCAGCAGAGGAAGTGGAGCCACGTGGCGCTTCTCTGAAGCAAGCAGACAAACAACCCAGAGCACAGGTTTCTGCTCTGGGCCACATCCTCTCTTTCTCTCTCATCTGGGAGTGATTTGACTCGGCAAGATACAGAGGCTACCTACACATCTGCCGCCCTACACATCTGCTTGTGGGTGGGAAGTAGAGAGATGATTGACAGCAGTGGGCTTCTTATACCTGCATGTCCAGCAATGGCCCCCTGAGGGCCAAAACAGTCCGGGGAAAGGAAACCATTCTGGGCCGCCTCTGTGCGCTGAGCTGTTTATGCCATTGACACCCAGAGGTTGGGAGATTGGCTGGGACACATCACGTTCCCTTGTTGACAGTGACTGCTTGCTTCTTGTCTTCTTTTATCCCTTAAGTTATTAAGAACGAGCCGGTTGGTCTCGCCATGAGGACTCTAGCTGAGGCAGTTCTGCTTTCTCTAGCCTTAAGTGTCCAGTGGAGAAGCCGCACTGCTACGGAGTCAGTCAGGTTAGCTCAGGAGGTTCCGCTGTGGTCTGCATGCCTCCGGTCACATTCCTTCCGGTTAACAGCCAGCCTGCAGACTGTCTGCCTCAACCTCAGAGAGGACACCAATTCCAGGGTGTTTCTCTGGACTCAGGGAAGGCTATGGAACTGTTACAGTGCCAAGGTGCCCCAAGGCATTACCAATACCAAACCTGCCTGCATCTTGATCTTGGACTCCCAGCATCCAGAACCACTAGGAAATCATTTCCTGTTGCCCGAGCCACTCCATGGAGGTCTTGTGTTATAGCTGCTGTAGCGAACTGATATATCACTGTTTTACACTAGAGTCGCGGAAAACCCTTGCTCATGGTAAGTATTTGACAAGGTCTTCACATCTGAGCAGCGGATGAGGCGCCAGACAGACAGAAACTTTGCCAGACTGAGGCTGACTTCCTAAACAGCCTTCTCTGCCTTGGGCTGGTTCAGAAAGCAGCATAGACTGTGGTCCTTTATCTTGGGCAAGGTTACACAGATGACAGGAATGTGCGATTTCCGCAAGCCCCCACCTTCCTTGTCACACTTGTTAGTAAACAGTTCATTTCAACAGCTTTCGCACCACACCTCCATTTTGAAAGACCTACTGAGTCACCCAGAGGTGGTGGTGGCCCATGCCTGTGATCCCAGCACTCGGGAGGCAGAAGCAAGCAGTTCGAGGTCAACCTGGTCTACAAGACCAAGTTCCGTGACAGCCAGGGCTATACAAAGAAACCCTGTCCTGACAAACAAAAAGTAAAACACATCAAAATACTCAGTGACGTTGGGGGGGGGGGGGGTCCTATCTGGCATCAGTGAGTACCTCCCAGAGAAGAGTGAGTTGTTCACTGAACAAGTCTGCTGTTTAACCCAGCCTCTGAATGCTTATCTTCCTAATCTCAGGGAAACTATCTCTCTGTGACTCACTAGAGCAGTGTAACAGGGCCCTTAAAAGCTTAAAAAAGAAAAAAAAGAAAAAAAAAAAAAACCTTAAAAAGATGAAAATTCTTACTGGCGTGTGGTGGCACACACCTTTAATCCTAGCACTTGGGAGGCAGAGGCAGGTGGATCTCTGTGAGTTCGAGGCCAGCCTGGTCAGAGCGAGTTCCAGGACAGACTCCATAGCTACAGAGAAACCCTGTCTTGGATAACCAAAAATAAATAAATAAAATAAAATAAAAGCTCTCAGGAAATTGCAGGCTGGGGGGAGAATAGCCTGACCTTGGTGCAAGAAGAACCTGTGTCCCATGAAAAGATTCTCCTCACAATTCTGACGACGTATGTCACAGCTAAGTCTACACATGGATGCTTCCTGGCTTCTCTGTCACCTTCCTTACACATTGGAACACTATAGGTAAGGTAGAGAAATTGAGGCTTTTTTTTTTTCTTTCCAGTTCTGGCCCAAACTGTATCCAAACACTTTCAGACTCCTTGCCGCAGTCATTTGGTTACGCCTTAAGCAGTGGCTCTGAGATTCCTGCGGTACGTGTGACTGTACTGAGCAGCTCTTGGCCTTGCCTTGTGGGCTCCTGCAATCCACAGCCCCCTGCTATAATTCGGGTGTGACCTCCTGTGCTAAGAACTTAGTTCCCAAAGTCAGGCGTTAATGGCAGTTGGAGGCGAAGACTTTAGGAGGTGACTGGGTCATAACCCCAGCGAGTGGGCTGATTCCCAGACTGTAAAAAGCAGTGACTCTTTCTGACACCTGTTCTGTCTCAACATCATGGAAGGATAGGGAAAGAAAGCCCTCCCCAAATCAGCCTCCAGTCTTTATAAATTATTCACCTCGGGTATTTTGTTATAGCAACAGGAAATAGTCTAAGTCGGACTCCTGTCTGGTCTTGCGAATCTCATCTGAGCTTCTGTTCGTGAAGGGGAAACGAAATGTTCATTTCGCTTTCTCGTGACATCATGATTTCTTGCCCATATCTGTCGAAGTATTTGTTTTCTCCAGACATTATACGATATTCTCAATAAGCAGAGACCTTCTCCCATTTATTCAGCTGCTCTGTCTCCCAGCATATGTGCTACTGAGCACCACAGGCCTGAACTAAGTCTTAGCATGAAGTACAGGACTATAAAATACAGAAATTATATTCATAGCTTATAATCAAATGATTCATTTTTAGTATATTTGATTAAATAATGTATATTGTATAATGTAGCTAACTTCGCTCATTTTGGAGCTCTTTTCCTGTACACACTTGTCACCATCCATGTGATACATTCGATCTGCAGAACCTTACCAGGTAATTTAAAGTATATGACCTGTGACCACTGTCCTCCCATGTTCCCACCCAAGCCATTTTAACCATTTTTTATTCTGATCCTGAGTTTGACTCATTAGATTATATGAAGAAGAAAAGCTGTATGGTATTTGTCTGTATGGTGAGTGTACGCAGCGTTTTTCTGGATCCTCTTGACTCCTTTCCCCTCCTTTAATGAGCCAGGCAGGGTGGCACACACCTCTAATCCCAGCGCTCAGCAGGCAGAGGCAGGTGAATCTCTGTGAGTTCGAGGTCAGCTGGGTCTACAAGACCAGGACAGGCTCCAAAACTACAGAGAAACCCTGAGTCCAAAAACAAAAACCAAAAAAAAAAAAAAAAAAAGAAAAAAAAGAAAAAAAAAGAAAGAAGAAAAGAAAGGAAAGAAAAGAAAAAAAAAAAAAAAGAGTTAGTTCCAGGACAGAGAAACCCTGTCTCGGGAAAAAAAAAAAAAAAGTAAACTCTACAGTCTTTAAAACACACACAGGCACACAAATACACACACATACCTCAACACCTCACATTCTAATTCTACTGGACAACATTGCTAAACAGGAGCCATTGAGACCCAAGACTTGCTGTAGGTTCCATGGAGAGTCCAAACTCAAGTCAGTGTTCGGAAGCCTGGGCAGGACTCACTCAAGGAGGACAACTGTTGCTGAACAGAGAAACGACACTGTGGGCCATGACTCTGAAGACATCTGTCCCCAGCCCAGGTTTTCATTTATCCCTTTGTATCTGAGAAGGAACTGTGCAGAGATGAAATCAGAATGGATGGACGGCCAACAGAAAACCTTATCTTCTGTGAGTGTAATCTCAGCCTAAGGCTTTCCGTCCATTCCCTGATGGTTTAAGCAGTCGTGAGGGTACTTTTCATGCCCCACTGTCACGCCAGAACATACATAACTAAAGAAATTAATAATAATTAAAATAGCAGAGACATGCATATGACAAATAGCTTCATTCTGATTTCTTTATCAACAACAGTTGGAGTGATTGAGATTCATGAAACAAGTCCCCAAATGATGTCATCCGCAGGCCTAGGAAGGCCCTTGTCTTTCCCCAGGACTCAGGGTATGGGCATATGTAATTGCAGCTCAGCTGGGTCTGTCTCAAACTTGAGGAGGGACAGTCCCTGTGCCTATGTAACAGCAGCACGCAGTGTGGCAAACGTCACTTAACCCTGGCACCGGACTCCCTACAGCGAGGCCTGTTTCTCACACAGGTGTGGTTGGTACCCTCCAGCTCTCCACTGAGCCTGAGCCATTCAGGGAAGACCACTCACTGCCTACTCAAGTCTACTCAAGCCTGAGACACCTTGCTCTGCTAGAGGCCACCGATGCAGCATCTTCAGCAAGACTGGCAGAAATTCCCAGGCAGGAAGAAAACAAAACCCACTCTGCAGGCATCAAGTTCAAACATCACTCAGGTTCTTTCCGGAGCTCGTTTTGGAGTCTCACACGTGACTATCACAAAATAATTGATTGGTTTCGGTAGGAGGTCGGGAGCAAAGCATGCTTCTAGACTCACCCCCAAAAAGATGTTAAAACAGTTTTTTTTTAAAGTAGGGGGAGGGGAAGATAATAAAAAATAGATTTGTGAGCTCAAAAAACAAACAAACAAACAAAAAAATCCCACACAGCATCTTTTAGCTGTTGATACACCTGGAGAAATTTCAGTGTAATATTTGCCAAAATAAAATAGGAGTTATGACAGCTCATTATGTTTAAAGATGAATATTCACGAGCATGCGTGGATGTTTGCGAAAGATTGCATTTTCTGTTTGGTTCTGAAAAAGCTGTGGAGCTCAGTGATACTTAGAAACACTGACTAATCTTTCTTAAATGCTTAATCTCTTAGGAGCGACCTTCATTTATCTTTTATCCCCCTTCACAAGGGCCCTGTGAAAGAGGCTTTGTCCGCGAAAGGGCGCTTGTATGATGGTCACGGAACATATGTCTCAGTAATCCAAGGACAGAAGTCAGTTGTCCCGTCTTAGAAAGGAGCCCTGACAACCTCCCTGCACCCCGGGCACACCATTTGGTCGCCGGCCGGCCATGTGGGCCAGCATCCTGGCCAGGCGCCTGGGCTCAGGGCAGCAGTGGCAGGCTCCCTGGCCTGAGTCAGCAGTCTCCTCTCCACAGAGCAGATGGACCGGCCCTCAGGGAAAGGAAGCTCTTCTGAGAGGCTCCTGTCTTCATTCTTCCCAAATGGGCTTTGCTATAAAAAGCAAATTAAACAGCCATTGTCCCTCTCCTCCATGGAGCTGGCATCCGAACATCCTGCCTGATACCGAGGGCTCCCGGATGTTTGCTGCTGGCCTGGCGATGCCTGCCACTGCTAACGGCAGTGACAAAAAAAAAAAAATAAAAATAAAAATAAAACATGTCTTCCACTTGGGAATGGTATTTTTCCTGAAAACCGGGCCTTTCTTTTGGGTGGTGTCTTTTTTTTTTTTCTCTCTCTCTCTTTTTGCTGTGATATACACTACCACAGCCAAAGAGACCTTTCTTGTTGATCCTGGCATCTTTTTCATGCCTCCTGTGGGCCTTGCAGATAGGGTTAGGCCCTAAAATCATAGGAGATCCTGAAGGCCTGACTCTTAAACTTGGCCATTCTGGAATAGTCTTTGGGAAGTGAAACACCATCTCTGTGGCAAATGCATTGTGCCACCTTCAACCTAAAGCACAAAACAAAAGAACAAAACAACCTTGTTTGGTTTTTGAAATAGGATCTCTCCACACAGCCCTGACTGTCCTGGAACTCACTATGTAGACAGGTTGGCCTCGAACTCACAGAGATCTACCTGCCTCTGCCTCTCACCATGCCTTTCTAAAATGACAAAGCTGAGAAAAAAAATAAAGATGTGGTGAGTCTTTGAGTTTGTTTTTCAACACAGGGTTTCTGTTTCTCTGCATCACCCTGGCTGTCCTGGAATTTGCTTTATAGACCAGGCAGACCTTGAAGAGATTTGCCTGCCTGTGCCTCCTAAGTGTTTGAGGCTCAAAGGAGAAAACCAGAAGTCAATCACAGACTGTTCCGTGCCTTGAAAGAGACACAAAATCAAAACTGGGGGCGAAGGACAGAAAAGAGGCAGAGAAAGGGCGAAGGTGGCTCATAACCATTAGTTCAATTGCATACGAGTCTCTTAGTGTGCTCTCCAGGATGGGGCGCTGAGAAAAGGCTCCGTGGTTAAGATCCTCTTGCAGAGGACCCTAGTTCAATTCCCAGCACCTGCCTCAGGTGGTCCACAACCATTTGTAACTCGAGTTCCAGAAGGATCCAGGCCTCTGGCCTCAGTGGGCACCAGCACACAAGGGCACATACCCACACACACATAATTTAAAAAGAAAAGAAAAGATCCAATAGGGCTATTCAACCTAGAAAAGCATCTAAGCGGCTTCTTTGGGCATTGTCCAAATATAATTCAGCACTGGCCAAGTCATAGGACAAGACAGCACCGCTTTGTCTGGTCACACGCACATACGGCCTCACAATCGCTATTAACCACAGATTTTAACTGTAAATATAATTAGTAACTAACCAGAGACAATGGGAACGAGCAAACGCCTTGCACTTTCATCAACCCAAGGCCAATGTCTGTCACTTTAATAAATGCCTGATGGCTCCAGATACCACACGCTGAAGAAGGACAACTCTGTAAGACGAAAGTCCCAGGAGGGAAACAGTGACTGAAGAACAGGTTTTTTAATTTGCCACTTAAGAGTTTCAAAATGCCTTGCCCATGCTTCAGGGTGAAGGATGAAAGGATATTTCAAACACTGTTTTCTGAAAGATACCACTCGTGCTACCAAAAAACGTGTAGTGGGCAGTAGTCCCCAAACCTGCTGAGCTGGGGGGTCCTGGAGCTTTCTAACCCCCATTCTCAAATTCGGGTTTTCAGAATGAAACTGTAGTCGTACACACTTCCTGAACTGCTCTGTACTTGGTCAAGCGGCCTGATTCTCAGAAGGGGAGAGGAGTTTCCTGTAAATAAAGGACAAAAACAGGAAGTAAGCCAGCGGAGTGTAGAGCAGAACCCCGGAGGGTGTGCGAGGGTGGGAAAGGCTCCTCCAGGGGGCATTTCATGACATTCCAGCCAGAGATCCGAAGCAGCCAGGGTTTCTCCTCTAAGCAGTGAGGGGCCCAGCTGTAATGGCACCAGTCAAGACCTCTGTGTGGCTGCTGACCCCTGCCTGGTGCTGTAGTACTGGCTCAGCTGACAGAGTGGGAGATGCAAATTTTATCAGAGTCCTATGGCTGCTGCAACAAATGACCACGGCTTAGTGGTTTGAATGTAACAACTCCCGAGCTGGGGGTTCTAGCTCCAAAGTGATTCCATTGCATGCAGAAGGTCCCGGATTCCATCCCCAGCACAATAAGTAAACAAATTTAACTTATTTTCTCGAAATCAGTTTCTCTGCTCTTTCTACCTTCTAGAAGTCACTTTCCCAGGTTAACTCATAACGCGCTCTTTCATCTTCAAAGATAACCATAGCAGATTGGGTCCTTTTCAGATTGAATCACTCTGACTCAACCACAGTCTCCTCCTTCCACTTTTCCTTGTGTCTGCGTGGTACCAGTGACTGAACCAGGGCCTGAGCATACCCCAGGCAGTCTGAATTGCAAGCCTCTTGCCTTGGACTTCAGAATAACTGACATTACTAGCCTGCACCACCAGGTCTTTTTCTCTCTCCCTTTTTAAAATTGTTTTTATTGAGCTATGTATTTTTCTCCACTCCCCTCCCCTTCTACCATCTCCCAGGTCCCCATGCTCCCAATTTACTCAGGAGATCTTATCTTTTTCTATGTTCCATGTAGTTTAGATCCATGTATGTCTCTCTTGGGGTCCTCTTTGTTGTCTAAGTTCTCTGGGATTGTGAATTATAGGTTGATTTTTCTTT
Source organism: Arvicola amphibius (assembly GCF_903992535.2). Classification (NCBI taxonomy): domain Eukaryota; kingdom Metazoa; phylum Chordata; class Mammalia; order Rodentia; family Cricetidae; genus Arvicola; species Arvicola amphibius. The sequence continues at coordinate 137,987,667 of NC_052050.1, read as the reverse complement.
ATTTTATGTCTAAAAGCCACTTATGAGTGAGTACATATGATATTTGTCTTTCTGGGTCTGGGTTACCTCACTCAATATGATGTTTTCTAGATCCATCCATTTGAATGCAAACTTCAAGATGTCATTGTTTTTTTTTCCTGCTGTGTAGTACTCCACTATGTAAATAAATGTGCCACATTTTCCTTATCCATTCTTCGGTCAAGGGGCATTTAAGTTGTTTCCAGGTTCTGGCTATGACAAACAATGCTGCTATGAACATAGTTGAGCACATGTCCTTGTGGTACAATTGAGCATCCTTTGGATATATACCCCAAAGTGGAATTGCTGGATCTTGAGGAAGGTTGTTTCCTAATTTTCTGAGAAATTGCCATACTGACATCCAAAGGGGCTGTACCAGTTTACACTCCTACCAGCAATGGAGGAGGGTTCCCTTTATACCATATCCTCTCCAGAATAAGTTGTCATCAGTGTTTTTGATCTTGGCCATTCTGACAGGTGTAAGATGGAATCTCAGAGTTGTTTTGATTTGCATTTCTCTGATGACTAAGGATGTTGAGCATTTCCTTAAGTGTCTTTCAGCCATTTTAGATTCCTCTGTTGAGAGTTCTCTGTTTAGGTCTGTACCCCATTTTTTTATTGTATTATTTGTTCTTTTGATGACCAATTTCTTGAGTTCTTTGTATATTGGAGATCAGCCCTCTGTCCAATGTGGTCAGTTATCTTTTCCCTTTCTGTAGACTGTCGTTTTGTTTTGTTGACTGTGTCCTTTGCTTTACAGAAGCTTTTCAGTTTCAGGAGGTCCCATTTATTAATTGTTTCTCTCAGTGTCTGTGCTGCTGGTGTTATATTTAGGAAGTGGTCTCTTGTGCCAATGAGTCCAAGTACTTCCCACTTTCTTCTATGTTTTTCACACTTTTAAGGATTTGCTGTCTTGATGTAGAACCCACCTGAGTGTTAAGGTCAGATGGCTTGCGGTGTTATCTTTCTGCACAACCTTTGCCATGTAACAGAACACTCTCGGCTTCTGATGATCAGGACAGGATCATCTTTTGGGGGGCAGAGAGGGCTCTCGTCAGCCTACCACAGAAGCAAACCAAAATAAAAATATCTGGGATAGGGAACCGTGCTTCCAAACACATATGGAAACATCCAGTAACACCAGGTCGTCGATGATTGGTACTGTGATGTCCAAAGTGAAGAAACCAAGAAGAGGGTGTTCAAAATGCATCAGGGGAAGATACCTTGAAATCAAAGAAAGAAGGAAGAGTCCCAAGTTCAATACCCCCTTTTTAAGACAAGGCCTTAATAAGTAACCCAGGCTGGATTTTTAACTCAACATCCTCCTGCCTCTGCCTCCCGAGTGCTAGAATTACAAGCACGTGCCACTGTGTCCAGTCCACCTTCACTGATCTATAGACACTGGAAAGGACCTTGAAAAATCACACGCTACTTAAACCACTGTGTCCCCCGTTTCCGGACTGATCTGGTGTAACCGAAAACTGGAAGGCAGCAGGAGAATCATGAGTTTGAGGCCAGCCTTGACTCCATACGAAATAAGACTCCATCTCAAAAGAACAAAGCAAAACTAAAACCAGAGAACAACAGGAGGAGAAGGCCCCCAAACACATTGTCATCTGCTTCAGCGTTTCATTTTAAGCCAGCTGGCCTTTAAAGCATCTCTGGTTTTCACACTATTTGATCCTCACCCCCACACTCTCTGTCTCTGAGTCACTGTTAAAAAGAGTTCTTTTCGGCCCTGGCGGCTCCTGAGGCCAAGTTCTCATCTGTACCAACAAACCATTCCCCCCCCCCACAACAGAAAAAAGAAAGCATACATGTGCCTATGCGTGAACGCGCGCACACGCACGCACACACACACATTCAAACTGTACCTCCATTTGTCTATGTACTAAAGGGACTTGAAAAACTAGCATATTTCTTGCACCTGCTGGGGTTACAGTACACAAGAGGCATCCATTAAAAGAATTTAAGGGATATCAGTGTATCTTTGCACAGATTGAGACCCCTGGACTCTTGGGTACCTACTCAGTCTTCTCTCATTCATCCTCCTGGCCAAATCTCAAGAGAGAGTTTGCATGGTGTTCTAGTTTGGCTTCCTTCTGCTGTGATAAAGACCCTGACTATAAACAACTTGGGGAGAAAAAGAGTTTACCCAGAAACTCCTGCCCCGGGGATGGCACCGCTCACAGTGGGCTGGGCCCTCTCTTATCAATCATCACTAAGAAAGTGCCCTACAGGTCAATCTGATGGATATACTTTCTCAGGTGAGGGTCCCTCTCCCCAGATGACCTAGCCTGGGTCAAGTGGACAAGAAACAAACCAGCAGAGAGGTGTTACCATCAGCCAGGCAACTCGGGGTACCGGGAGTTCCTACAGAGTCAAGATGGACCCTGGAATTGGGATGTCCTCACTTTGTCTGGCCCTCACTTACTCCTGATGCCCTCTGGGTGCCACATCCAGTTTTCTGTAGATAGGGAGAGTCAAGCGCTACTCCATGGTACATTTCCTTAGTCCGTCCTCTCTTCACCCACCTCATTCATTTTGCTCTGAGCCATTCTAGCCCCACAGCTTCAGGTCTAAAGCACTTCCCTTTCTTAAGACTTACTCCTGTCCCAAGTGGCAGCCCAAACCGCTGGTCACACAGCCATCGTGAAAAGCCCCCAATTATTCATGCCCTTTTCTTTCTCCTTCTTCATTTCAGACACACTTTTAATTTTTACCCAAAGTGTGCTCATGGGAAAGTTCTCTACCCCAGGCACCCACCCACTCCCCCTCCTACCCTTCCCCATCTGGTCAACTCCTCTCATCATCTAAAAATGCCATCTGTCAAAACTGCTGCGTTACCAGTACTATACGAGTCACTGCAGGGTGATGAGGTATTTGATTATAATCCTAGGTCGCAGTTTTTCCTAAATAAAATGGAAAGAGACGGCCGAACATTATAATTCATGAATGTGAATTCAGTGGAAATAGGGTCATGCTAATTACTATCAGTGGAGACTTTTTCCTTCTTCCAGAGAGGAGGCTACTGCCTGCCAAAGAAAGAGAACAGGTCTCCGCAAGACTCTCAAACCTCCCAACTCTCCTAGCTGCCCAGGTGTGTGTTTGGAAGGGAAAAGCGGTGCTGGTGCTGGGGAAAGCCCTGGGCTCAGAGGAGCAATTCAAATAAGCTGCAGAGCAGAACCAAGACGCGAAGGAGAGAGAGCCGACGCCATTCCCTGCCGGAGCACATGGGTGAGGGAGGAAAGCATCCTGAAGAGCAGGGGAGATGGTAGAGGAGCTGGAAGCGTAAGCTCGTGGGCTCGTGATGTCTTTGCATGCAGAGGGAAGGCAAACAGTGTCCTCCAGACGCTTGCTTTGGTTAAACGAGGGTGTTTTCTAGCTTTTGCTAGGAACAACAGTGCTTTTGCTTGAATGGATCCCAGCAATTGGTACTGTCCAGAGGAGTAAAACTATCTTGGTGTTGACAGAGGTTTCTGTCCGGCCCAATCCCACAGCCAGCCTACATTAATTATAAACCGATTGACCCATTAGCTCAGACTTCTTATTAACTCTTACATGTTAAATTAGCCCATAATTCTTGTCTGTGTTGGCCACGTGGCTCGGTACCTTTGATCAGTGAGGCATTCTCATCTTGCTTCCTCTGCTTCTGGGTAATGTCTGCAAACTGACCCTTTCCTCTTCCCAGAATTCTCCTGTTCCCATGGCTCCGCCTCTACTTCCTGCCTGGTTGTCCCGCCTATACTTTTTGCCTGGCTACTGACCAATCAGAGTTTTATTAAAACAATATAAGACCATTGTCCCACAACATCTTGACTCCAACTTTATATAGGCTTAGGGGATAAACAAATGGGGAAACTGGGTAAAAAAGAAAGACATGGGTTAGGGTCAGAGCAAATAATGTCTTGAAACAGAAACTAATGGAGCTAATGTATGATCTCTGAAGCATCCCACTACACAGAAATTCTCCGCTCTTACCTTTTTTTTTTCTTTTGTTTTTTTTTTTTTTTTTTTTTTTTTTTTTAGACAGGGTTTCTCTGTGCTGCCTTGGAGCCTGGGAGCCTGTCCTGGAACTAGCTCTTGTAGACCAGGCTGGCCTTGAACTCACAGAAATCCGCCTGCCTCTACTTCCCGAGTGTTAGGATTAACGGCGTGCACCACCACCCAGATACATCTGGCCATCTTAGCAACTGTGATAGGCATTATTTAAAACTCCGAAGACGGCGATCCTGAAAGAAATACATTATACGTCCATTTTACAGTTGTGGACACTAGGCATGATAACATAAAATCGTGATAGTGCCAGGACTCAAAACTCAGCCAAAGCCCATGCTCTGACACTCTTTGAAGAAAAGAGAGGACCAGAGAAGTCGGTGCTCTGATTTGACAGACTCCTGGAGGAAGACGCTGGGTCCCACCACCTGAAATCAATGGGGATTAGAGTTTCACTCAAATAAATGCTTTACTGTGGTATCCTTTGATTTGACTTATTTTTTGCTTTTACTTATTATTTGTTTGTTTTTAAGTCTCACTTATTACAAACCGGCCTCGAACTCACTACATAGCGAAGCATGGCTCTGGAAGTCTGTTTTTCAAGCCTCTGCTTTCTGAGTGCTGGGGTTTATGGAGCTGGAGTTGACTCAAGAGCTTCACACAAGCTCCTTAGGCGCTCCACCAAAGCCGTCCATTGTTCCTTTAAACACTGCTATCATTGTGCCATTTTTATGGATGGTAAGTTCGAATGTTTCAACGTTCTGAATACTCAGAGTCAAGTCCAGCCCCAAAGGAGGATTTCTTCAGCAGCTGCTGTACTGAGTGTTTATGATGGAACTTGAAACAAATGACCAGAGTTAGCAGTCCTGGCTGCACACTGGAAGAGATGGCCCCTCTATAGGCTGCCCAGACTGATCTTGAACTCCTGGGCTGCAAAGATCCTCCTTGTTCAACCTGCCAAACAGCCAAGTCCACAAGCAGCCTAGGTCAATGCACCGACCTCCTGGGGTGATACTTCAACTAACCTTCCTGCTCCTTCCTGGGTCTTCCGTTCTCTGGGTCGGGGCAGGGCTCAGAAATCTGCACTTTAAAAGCTTGCTCAGCTGATTCTTGATGTGCAGCCAGGGCTGGTCCCCACACAGACACGAGATAAAAACAGACTTCAGATTCCCTCGCTGTTCTGTCACTCACAAACGCAATCACAATGCAATCAAACAGAGCCGCAAATCCCCATCCAAAAACCCTTCCAAAGCAGCACAAAGCAATCACAGAATAGTTTGCTAAAATGAAGGCCAATGCTAAGCATAAACTAGGGCAGGAAAACCTCCAGATGTGAATATATTAAGCTTTATTTTAGGGGATTGCAATTGGAAATTGTTTTAACCACCGAGTGTGGGCGGGCGTTGTGAGGTGGCAGATGGCGAGGGGCATTGAAGAGGAAAGAGGCTGGGTCTAGCAATCCCACCTTAATCCAGCCCTACCTCTCTCTGGCCACTGTAGCTGGGAGCACTGTCTTGTTTCCTTGGTTCAACTGCACTCTGGCTACACCGGATCCATTCTCATTTTAATCCGGGGTTGATCCTTTAAAACAAATCGCATGTTACCATTTCTAACTGTAACAGCAATATCCCAAATGTATCGTGTGTCTGTCCCACTTACAGAAACTCAGCGCCACCCCTACCCTAACACCAGTCTTGGAGAAGCCCTGAGTTTTATTTTCATTCTGTAGTGCCAAGGATGGGACCTCGCACCTCGTGCCTGCTAAACATGTGCTGGACCACAAAGCCGCATCCCTGGCCCAGCTCTGACTTTTCAACCTCATTGCACAGACTCCTAAAGGAGAATGGAAGCCTTGTCCATAGCTGTAAAGGATCGGAAAGAACTGACCTATAGATGGCCCATGTGGTATTAGTTTATGGGAACCCAAGACAGTGTCTCAATGCCAGCAATCTCCAAAACGTACCACTGTACCTGCTACTGAGTCTAAACTCTGGTCTCCTCAGAGTCAATCCTAAAGGATTTCTGTTGTCCTTCTGCAGTATGAGATAGCAGTTGGAATCACAGGCAGAAGAAGGATTTTGAGGACAACCTGGGCTGCACAGACAGGACCTTGTCTTAAAATAAAACAAGAGTTTGAGATACACAACCTGGAGCAGAGGAAAAAGCATCCAGCCCAGTGATTGACCTGTAAACACAGAAGGTCGCACACACGCCACAGATAAGAGTCTTAAGCACACCCCACAGTGCATTCTGGGACGGCTCTATCTTCACCTGCCGCTCTCAGTCTAGAGTTGCCCAGGCTGTTAGGGGCTATTAGAAGTCTCCTTACAGAAGGGCATTGAGCTCAGGTGCAGAGGCAAGTGTAGGAGTCAGCCTGACACTCAAGAGAGAGGCTGGATACAAGAGCGCCAGAAAAGAGGCTGGACATCAGACGGAGCTTGGTCCATTATGGGCATGGTGAGCTGGGCTTAGTGTACCTTCTGAACTGTAGGATGAAGGAATGGGAAGTCCTAGGGACCGTCTCTGAGGCCAACTACAGACCTCAGCTGATGGAAAAAGCTACGTGAAGCAGAACGATGGAATGAGGTGGTGCGGTGAAGGGCTCAGCGCCAGAACTGAGATGAGCAGATCTGCATCTAGAAGATCGTTCTGGCAGGAGGAGGGACTGGAAGAGACAGTACGTTCAGCAGAAGAGACTTCTTAGGAGGTTAGGAGACTGTGGCCACCAGCACGAGATGAGGGGGAAGTGCTGATATGGGCCTATAGATCACAGAAGTCCCAGGTGAGGCTCCGTCAGCAGGACTCAAGGGCTGATTTGATTGGGCAGCAGGCGGGGATGATGGGAGAGATTGAGAGCAAGGCGATTTCAGGTGACTTCAAAAATGCCACTGTCTGGAGTGGAGGGACACTGAGATACTTTTAGCTTTATTTCCTTGGGTACCTGTGACCATCCAAGTGAAGGTATTAAATCAACCAGTAGTTAACAATTTGGTTCTGTCACCTGTGTGTGTCTCCCCAGGTGGCAAGAACCAACCCTGGAGAATTCCCTAGGTAAGTACAGTGAAGCCAAGGCCCAGGGGCATGCTGGTAATATCTCTAAGTCCTGTTCCCCCAGTACTTCTTCCCTAACACACTCATCTGAAGCAATGGTCAGTTTCGGCAATGTAAATGCTCTCCACATGGCCCAGTCCAAAGCGTCCGGCTGGGATCACTGGGTACGGAACTGGAACGGCATATAGAGTCAGTGCTCACAAGGTGATTAAAACTGGTTCCATACACTGCTGCCTACGCCCATCACAACTAAAATAAATGGATAACTCCAGGGCAGAATCCAAACTACCATCCATCTGAAATTGGGCTGAACTCTAGCTAGTCCTAAAAAGCGAAGAATGCATGTATACATGCATATACATGTATATGCATGTATACATGTATATTCGTAATATATGTATGTATGCATGTATATTAGTAATATATGTATACATATACATATATACATGTATATGCATGCATGTATATGTATACGTATGTATACATATGTAAGGAAACAACTTGAGACAAGGCAAGAGAAGAAAACAATTCACTGGGATATCTCAGCACAAACCCAGACATCCTCAGGACTTGGGACACGGGAACTGCACTCTTGAAACGTGAGGCCCAGACACAGCCATCTGAGTGTGTCTTACTCGGTTACAGACCAGGGAAGATAAGAGAAAAGTCACATCTAGCCAGAAGGGTTTGCTTTTCCCTCCGATGAGCTGGGGCGTAGTTCAGGTGGCAGAGCGCTTGCTATGCACGAAGCACTGAATTTGTTCCCCAGAACTATACAAACCGGTGATGGTTGTGCAGGCCCACACCCACAGCCCTCGGGAGGCAGAGACAAAAGGAGCAGAAGGGGAAGCCCTCCACAGCTAGTTTGAAGCTAGCCCAAAATACGTGAGACCCTGCCTCAGAAGAAAAAAAAAGTTGTGAGACTGGGGACCCTGAGTTCAAAGCCCCGGCATTGCAAAAAGTACGCACGATGTCACTGAAGGACCTGGAGCACTCACTGTCCCTTTCCTAGGGTAGGAAGCACAGCATATTCTATTCTCTCTATGTGCCAAAGCCACACGGTTTCCAGTGACCTTCCGGTCCAGCACTACCTTACATTGAGAGATGAGGGTCTTACGACATTTTGGCCGCTGGCACGTTTGTTTAAAATTCTGCCATTTGAGCTAAACTGGAAACTCTCTGAGGGGACAGCGTTGAGATGGGTTAGCAGGTGACAGCGTATGTCACGGAGCCTATTAGGAAAGGAAAGGACTGAAGCTGTCCTCGGGTCCCCACATGCCTATCCTGGCAAATTCACACGGACACATTAAAAGCAAACACACTAAAACGTAATTTAAACCTTAGAAGGAAAACATCCGAGACCAGCGATCCTTGAGACGCCTCTTTGCCAGAACAGCCATGTAGGTTAGTTTAGCAGGTGCCTGGCACCTAAGAGGAGCGACATACATGTTAGTCGTCTAGATGAATTTGACTTCTGCCAGTGCAGGTGCAGTGGCTGTCCAGGTCACCTGCTCAGACGTAATAGTAAAATCAGTCACCCCTGGGAGCCTGTCCCCGAGTGTTATCAACTATAGCCTCCACAGTAACCCTTTCTGCAGACCTGCACCAGCTTCCCCGTGATGCTTTCCAAGCACGGTCCTACAATTTAAGTTTTATTAAAGGCTAATAATTTGAAGTATCTTCGATTCACAAAAGCACCTGGGGCTTACAGGAGAGAGAAACAAAAGCTGTAGGAGTCTAGGGCAGGGCGGGTCTTTTCCCAAGACAATAACGTGTGGCCAGAAGTGAATCTGGCAGCTAACAGTCCATGAAGGGCTGGGGGTGACGCCGGGTGATGGGTGCCTGGTTCAATCCCCGTCACCGCTAACAGAAAGTACAGTTCAGGGAAAGAAAGGCATTTCCTTCAGCCTACCCCTCAAGGAGGAAGAAAGCCCTGAGGATCCGATCCTTCCTCTGCTCTCGAAGATAATCTGAGTCCCGGTGTCCCACCTCCCTTTTACCCAAGTTTCTCTCCACTTGGAAGGTTACTCTAAAACCACACAGAGAATGGCTAGCTAGACCTTCAGCGCTTACGTGAGTGTTCTAGCATGGGCTGGCTCGGCTGCAGCATTTGAAAATTGCTCTGCAGTTCTGCATTCTCGCAATAACTGCAAGTGTCTGGGCAGAAGGCAATAGTCTGCAGGCATTCCAGCCTTCCCTCACCCGCAGTCACTCACCCGCTGCATCTCCTACCGTACTTGCCAGCCGGTGTGTTTAATACAAAGCCCAGGTGAAGACCGAAGAATTCTACCTCCGACCGACTGAGGCAGAAGACGAAGGTTCTAAGTTTTGAAACGTCCCACTTTCCCGATGCCTCAGACGGTCCCACAGACAGGCCGCGCACACCTCATTCAGACTTCCAGCATGCAGGGGCCCCCCAGAGTGATAACGCCCTTCTGTCCCTGCCACAAATGCCCCTTTCTGCTTGCTCTTGACTAATTTAATCTAGTGAGACATTCAAAAGAATCAGTGAAGGTCCCTCAAGCCTTAGGATATGTGGAGTCCCCCAACTTACAACAAAAGCATTTGGCCAGGGTCCTCTCCTCCCCTTCTCTCCCACTCCTCTCTTCTCCCTCTCTTTCTATCCCTCCCCCCCACCCCGCTTTCTGGGAGCCCCTTCCACGTGGCCCCAAACTCCAGGGTCTTTGTTGTTTAATTAGTTCTTTAATCTCATCTACCTCTCACGGAAGAATTTCGCAAGGAGGGGGGGACTTACTCCTTCATTTACAACACAACAGGACTCGGGTTGCCTCCTCGGAAGACAACCCCAGGGATTTTTCCTCTCTAGTCCATTCTTCCTTCCTCTCCCGCTCCCCCACTGAGGGGACAAACAGGAAGGCAAACAGGCTCCTGCTTACTGGAGCTGAAATGAGAATCTTCCACTGTTGCCTTTGACCCTTTCCGCCACGTGCCCACTTGCTCGTAGTGTGAGCCCGCGGACCCATGGACTCTACTGACTTGGCGAGAGCAATGCCTCCCTTATGTAGACTTCATGCAAGCCTAATGCTCTGATTGCCCTACACACCTGCTAGAGAACCCTCGCCCGCCTCCGACTTTGTGGAATTGTTTCTTCCACACTTGCCTCCTTTTTCTGAGATGAAAGAATTTTGCGTGGCTGCAAATTCATTGGTTTGGGATCACTGGCAACTTCCACAGTGGTCAATCAATGGGAAAGATAGCTAGCTGTAGCAGAGAGAGACCAGGGAGAAAAGTAGCTCTGAAAGGGGTTACAAGAATAGTCTCTGGATAAAAGGAAGTCTCTCAGCATCCTTAGATTTCCTGTCCACTGCTGCCATTCTATGAAGGTAAATCCCCAAACACTTTTTTTTTGTAGGCAAGTTTCTCTACCCTGGAACTCACTCTGAGCTGGCCTTGAACTCAGAGCTCCTCCTGCCTAGCCTTCTGAGTGCTGGAATTAAAGACATGCGCACCACCATGGCACAAAGCACATTCTTTGTGCTGCAATTAAGAAACATACCTGGTTTAAGGAGAGAGTTCCAGTACAGCCAGGACTACTTGGAGAAACCCTGTCTTGAAAAACAGAAAAGAAAGAAAGAGAAAGAAGGAAGGAAGGGGGAGGGAGGGAAGAGAAGGGGAGGGAGAGAGAGAAAAAAAAAGAAAGGAAAGAGGGAGGGAGGGAGGAAGGGGAGGGGAGAAAAGAAAAGGAAGGAAGGAAGGAAGGAAGGGAGAGAGGGAGGGAGGGAGGAAGGGAGGAGGATGTGCTCCATGTCAAGCAGCTCTTCTAGAAACTTCAGCTTCCTGGCCTCTCTTTCCAACTAGACACTTCCCACCTGGCAGCCTCAGAGACACTTTCCATAGTAAGTAGGAAGAGCCCTAGAAACACAGGATGAGGAGCTGCCTTCCTCTCCAAACCACACTTGGAGAGACCAGTGAAGGGGAGACAGTGACAGTAATATTCAGAAGTCAAAGTGAGAAAAGCCAGCATGGGGAGAACATTGCTTACCCAGAATTCTCAAGAACAAAAGTGCTTGAGATTTCAGGTTTCTCCAGAGTTGGGAATATTCATAAGGAGATATGGTGGGAACGGGGCCTGAGTCTAATCACACGTTGTGTATGTGAGCCGCGAGGTGGGTTTATACATGTTTCCAGAGCCACTGTAGTCCGACTACGATTCTTCATGGCGTGAGTGGAGATCAGAATGTCCTACCTGTGGCAGCACATCGACACTTGGGGCTTTTTAACTTTGGGTTTCAGACATTCAGACTTGGGAAGCTCACCTTGTATGTCCATTTAGTCAACCTGAGTATAAAACCATGAGTATTATAGAAGGGAAGGGAAAAGAGATGCTAAAAAATTCGCCATTTTCTAGAAATGCCCTACCCGTCCACTTGAGGCGAGGCAATTTGACAGGCTCTCAAGCTTCTGAGCTTCATGAGCCCTGGGGACCACTTCTCCAGTACAACGGCTGTCCAGCCTTTTCAAAGTCGATTCTGTGTCTTGGGACACACGTGTATGGGGCAGCATGAGAAAGACAGGTGCAACAGTCTTGAATGAGAAAGGGGGAAATGCCTAAGAGAAACAGAAATGGGTCCGGTGGCCTTTGCAGTGCCCTTTAAACTCTGGCAAAAACAACAGCTGCCTTGTTCTGATCCAATCTAATCTTTCGGAATTTATGTTCCTTAATTCTCCTCCTTGGCTTCCATACAAACAAAAGAAACACATGGTCTTTGCCAAACCAAGTTCTCCCCTGCCAAATCACAGGCCTGACCTAAAAGCCAGAGCCTGTGTTCCCTCAGGCAGCTACCCTATCACCCACTTGGGTGTGCTAGGCCCAGGCATCGGGTAGTTTAAAGGTTGAGTCCAGCTGGGAAGGTAGGACTTTTAAAGGATCACAAAAGATGGTTGTGTTTTATTCTTAGGCGTCACTCGGCATCCCTGTGTTCACACTCATGTTCCTTTTTTTTTGTTTTTGTTTTGTTTTGTTTTGGTTTTTGGTTTTTTTGAGACGGGTTTCCTCTGTAGCTTTAGAGCCTGTCTCGAAAAACAAACAAATAATAATAAATAAAAATAATAAAAAAAAAACCACAGGCTCACTGATGCTGGTCAGATGGAGCTTTGTATAATGGCTACAAGAAGCTGCTTTTCATACCTGCCTCAGAACAAAGTAGAAAAAAAATATACTTATTTATTACTGAAGCCCGCATCAGCCCTAATGTATCCAAAATGGATACACAATGAAACAGAATCCCATAGCCTTCAAGAGCTTGTGATACAGCCAGGCCTTCAGGCTGCAGTGGGGGCCAGCCTGTGGACCTATTTTAAGCAAGTTTGGCCAAGAGGAGGTAATATATAGACAGCGTACTTACACGAAGAGTCCATTTGGGACGGACTCACACCCAAGACTCATACTCTGCTGAGTATCACAATCTGCGTCACGGGCCACCCTTCAAACGGCATTAGTTGTCCCACTCAACCCCTCGGATCGCCCCGGGGCCAGGAATGATTGGTATAAAGGTCAAGAGTTTGAGTGAACAGCTAAATGGAAGCAAATTACCTCTTCTCAGCGCCCTTGAACAAAGGGGATTTATTTTGTATAAGCAAACAGGAATGGCAAGGAACACATTTCTAAATCCTTCCCCTTTATTGCATAAAATCGATGCCGCGCGAGTGCACACTGGTGCCCCAGAGGACAGATGTGACCCCTCACCTACAGTGTGTGTGGTAAGGAAAGATAAGACGCCCCTCACATTCGGGAGATTGATAACCTCGCAAACAGAGACAGAGCTGTTTCCAATGTGCTAGCAAGGTGCAAGCATACTGCCTTCACTTAGTCTGAGCTTGTTTGGAGTAGTGCGCATGCGCAGGGGAGGGGGTGGGGTTGGGGGGGACCGCTGGGGAAAGCAGAAAGGAGGATTGGGGGTAGCTCTGTTTCCCTCTAGCAACCATTCTGGAGTTACAGGGCTAGTAGCATTTGGAAAGGAGTTGAGATGGGCGAATGATTCATATGAGAGAAAAATAATCACGCTACTCCATGCCCAATGCAAAGATAAAGAGACGCGAATGGTCTGAGCCGCCTTTCTTTGACGATGCTGGGTTTTCTCATTCTGATACCTCAGAACACACGTGTGTCAATAGCAAGAGCTTTGTTTTGTAGGTGATACAATAAGGATCTGTACAACATAGCCCAGGAAAGACTCAAGTGCCTCTAAATAGCTAAGAAGTGAAGAAACAACGTCCTTATTTAAAAGGTTTTATTTTTATTGTATAATTATGTGTGTATGTCTGAGTGGGGGTATGTGTACTTGAGTGCAGCTGGCCTTGGAGACTAAAGCGTTTGTTTCATCCCCAGGAGCTGGAGTTGCAGGCAGTTATGAGCACCCTTCCTCCAGCGTGGGGGCTGAGAACCTAGCTCAGGTCCTCTGCAAGACCATAACAACATCTTAACCACCGAGTCAGCCCTTCAGACTGTGAGGTGATGATTTCAGTTGTTCAGCCTGGAAACATGAGTTTCTTGGATGTCAGTATAATCCCGCGAACACACTCTAGATAGGGTTGCCAGGTACAAATGCAGAACCCCTAAGTCCGCTTGCTTTCCAGATAAAGCAATATTTGCTTGACTACAAATATTGCATAGTATATGTTATATTAAAAGGTATTTACCTGGACAAACAGTGAGATCCTGTCTCAGAGAAAAATAGGGGGAGCAGGGCAGGGAGGGAGGGTCAGGGAGAGAGGGAGAGATACTGAAATTTACTTGGACATCACACATGCACGCGCTCGCATACACACACATATATGCGCACACACACATATGCGCACACACACATATGCGCGCGCGCGTGCACACACACACACACACACACACACACACTTTTCTCCATCTGGCAATCTTAAACACTAATGACCTTTCTTCCAAACGTTATTTCTTCTGCTAGAAATGCTGCCCCCTCTAAGTGGTTCTTTAAGTCCTGCTTCCCCCGAAACTCCTCACCAAGGTCTCCCACACATGCCACCATCTCCCTTCTGCGAACACCATAGCATATGCCAACAGAACAAAGCTCTGGGATGCCATGGTCTCTGGCGTTATTCCAGGATTGCTCCCTAGGCTTGCATGACCTCTCTCTACATAAGGCAAGCCATTTGGGAGAAAAATACCCCCTAACTTTTGCTTTTTACCCCACACTGCATCTTGCCTGAGACTAGCTGCTGGATAAAGGACAGAAAGACGGTTTGATTCAGGCAATGGTTGACAAAGAGTGGACTTATGGCACTTCCTCCCAACTTCCGCCGGAGGAAGCCTCTAGAAGGCTCAAGAAAGTAAGCGAATAAATAAATCAAATTTTAGACAATACACACATTAACTAAAGGTACCACTTGTGAGTGAGGGGAGTCCACACTCAAAGTCAAAATTAAGGACAAGGGAAGAGTGGCCCAACACTAGCTGCTTTGAGAATTTGCTTCTGTTGAAATTCCTGTCACCTTCTAAAGTCTCTGCAATTGCAGAAATCCTCAGAGCGTTAAGAGTTGAGGGACTGTGGGCATCACCTGAGCCAAACTAAGCTCCTGTCAGAGAAGTGGGATTTGCTGAGGAAAGTTACCTCTCTGTGTGGGTTAACTCAGCTAGCTGGTCCCCAGGCAGAAGCCTCCAAGTATGTCAAACTACCATCTCTTCATGGGGTAGGATTTCAAATCTACTCATTTAAAAAAAAAAAAGAAGAAGAAGTAATCTTTTTCTTTCTCTGAAAAACGCGTGTCTTTTCCTGTGTGTGCCCACCCTATCAATAGGGAGGTCATGTTGCGCCCTGGCTCGGGCACCTAGAAGGAATTCACTCCCTGACTGTTAAACAACTCTATCAATACACATGTGCCTATATGCATGCATTATATATGCAAATGTTAATGCTATAATTGGGGGTTATGGGGAGAATATTAGCATTTAGTGAGCCTCCCTGTTTGGCTTCAAGTCACCAGGACGTACCCCCACCCCCCAACACTGGGACCTTTCATCCCAGCTCTTCTAGTAAAGATTTTGACCTTCGCCATGGCAGGCTACTTAGAAAGCTTTCCTTTTCTAGAGCTTTGCCGTAGGCCTGGAAGAAAAAGGGATTTATAGTGTGCCACACAGACACCAGCTCCCTAGTCAGCATGAGCAAAGACCCTTGAAGTCGAGTGTCCTTGGACAGCTTGTTCTGCCTAGAACTTTATCTAGTGTACCAGGACAAGTGTGAGCAGAGATGTTAATGCTATTGCCAATTAGAAGGCACACCATTATAACTTGCTTAGTGATATTTTTTCTACTTAGTCTCTTAATGTTTTTCCATGCCACCTAATACCATCTTAAAACATAATTCTCAATAGCTGTCTATGGCATAGCTAGGCCATAACTCATTTACCAAACTCCTATCAGTGGTAGGTTTGAAATGACTTTGAGTTACACACAATGCTATGATAACTGCCTGGACGTGACTTTGAATGAGAATCAGCCTCTGCATAAATTGGGTCTTTATCTCCAGTAGGAGTAAAGTCAGAACAAAAGTAATAGAGTCAACCAGCTAGGGTCACATGTTCAGCTCATAGTAGGACAGAGACTCATACAAGCCTTGGTCCAACGCAGCAGCCTCGGTTCAGAAGGCCTCTATGTGAATTCATCTTTATCTCAGTGACTTCTTACATGAAAAATTATCATCCTGTCGAGGCAGATTAGGAGATCGGACCCAAAGGCCACTCCGGGGTTGATTTCACCAGCCTCCCTCTTAGCCAAAGAGTTCTGAAAACTAAGTCATTCCTTTATCTCCCCAGACAAGTTCAATTTACCTATTCCACTAGGGCCAGGACTTAAGACTCCAGGAAAATGCAACCCCAAATACAATACAAACTTCTTAAATGGTGTTGTGAAGTACACTGGGTGTGGGGGGCTGGGTACTAAAAATTTAGGCCACAAAGAGAGAGAGAGGGAGATTTTTGAATGTGTAACAACCAAAATTAGTTCAGAATCTGTATGCTTTAAGGGGGGGGCACTGCTGGGAGCGGGTGCTGTTTCAAATGACTGCAGTATAGCTTTGCCTGTGACTGTAACAGATGCGTCGTGTACTGGGCATACCCTATTCTACGCAGCAGCAACAAAACCTTCTCACAACACCTTTATTGCAGAGTTTTTACTCTACAAACAAGTCCCCCCCCCCTATAAGCATCATGGGTAAATATAGAAAGCAAAGACACGTTTTCCTACTATCATTCCTTAGCATATTAATATCAGATTAATATGTCTTTGGGTTGTCCTATGTTAGAACGTTTGATTTTTTTAAAAAAACTTTTGTTTGGGTTGCTACCTTAAGTTCCATCAAAAACAAATAGGTTAGTGAATTTTGCCTGGGGATGAAAACAAAATTTCAAGTTTCTGAAATGATCCTAAACAGACTTCTGGAGGTTTTGAACAGCGTATTTATGCAAAGTAGTGTTCTTGGCTGTTGTTTATATTTTTGAAAGGTAGGTTTATTTACTCACTATTTATTTATTTATTTATTTACTGTCTCGTAATGTTATGGGTAGCCCACTCAAGCACAGTTTATAGCCAACTTGAAAGTCTTTATTCCAGCTGGCTAGGACTACACTCGGGTATTTGGGGACCCAGGTGTGGCTCCTGGGTGTCCAGACGTGGACTTTTGAAGGCAGAAACCAAGTCCTGGCACCTAGCTCCCGCAGCTTTAGGAGTGAGGGTGGGGGAGGGGTCTCACATAAGCGAGCAAATTGACAGCAGCTGAGATAAGGAAGGGGTTAGCTGGAGGGAGAGGTTTGAACAAGCAGGCAGTTTAAGTTAGCTGGGACGTGACCCTGGGTTCCTAGAATAAAGTTGGGTAACTTTTCACGGGATCCTCCGTCAATGAGACCTGGAACACCTCAGCAAAAGTACAAGATGGAGGAACCTCTGCACCGTCATGCCCTGTCACAATGATGCTTTGTCTGAACTTTATGCTTATTACTTTTACCTTTATAAGTCTTTTGTTTATATACTATGGTCCCTGGCTTTGTGCTTTCATGGTATCTCTGTATGTGTAAATTCATGTGTCTCTATAGCTACTTGTTTTACTTTTGGTTTTTCTTTTATTTTTTCCTGTTTGTTTTATTCTACTCTGGTTTGTCTTTATTTTATTTTGTTTTGTTTTGTTTTATGCTATCTTTTTTTTTAGATGCCTGTTTGCTTCCTAATGAAAGAAGGAAAGGGTGTGGATTTGAGTGAGCAGGGAGATGGGGAGGATCCAGGAGTTGAAGGAGGGAAAATGTAATAAGAATACATTGTATGAAAAAAAATGTATATTTTTCAGTTGAGAAGAAAAACTGATCTGTGCTATGTTCTCATAGCAGCAGAAAACAGACTAAGGAGCGGAAACCCAAGGAACACAAGGTTTTTTATCATTCCCCATGTTATCTGCCACTATAGATTGAATGGAGACCAGTCTGCTAACATCTGCTGCCTGACACCCTCTCTGTTCCTGATTAACAGATCAGGAGATAAACCAAAGAGTCAGCACTCCCCGTCCCAAGAGCAATTCCTAAACCGGGTGACTGATTCCTAAACCGGGTGACTCCCTGGAGTGTCAGAGACTCTCAGACCTTGTCCAGAGCATGGAGTAAAAGGGACATAACAGTCACAGACAACGGGACCAGAATAAAAACCCAGCATATCCAAGGGCCCCTGAGAATGCTGTTTTCCTCATTTATCTGACATCCAATCACTGTGGAATAGTCCTTTTGTACACTGTGAAGATTTGTCACTCTGGTTGGTTTACTAAAATGCTGACTGATCAGTAGCTAGGAAGGAAGTATAGGTAGGAAAGCCAGGTACAGAGGTGGCTGGGCAGAAGGAGGGCGGAGTCAGGAATCACAAGCAGCCCCACAGAGAAAAGCAAGATGGACGAGCTGTACTGAAGAAAGGCACCAAGTCATGTGGCAAAGCATAGATAAGAAATAAGGATTAATTTAAATGTAAGAGTTAACTAGTAATGAGTCTGAGCTATTGGCCAAACATTTATAAATAAAATTAACTCTCTGTGTCTTTTATTTGGGAACTGGCAGGTTCTAGGAAAGAAAAGTCTGCCTATGACTGACACA
The DNA here is from genome assembly GCF_903992535.2 of Arvicola amphibius. Lineage (NCBI taxonomy): Eukaryota > Metazoa > Chordata > Mammalia > Rodentia > Cricetidae > Arvicola > Arvicola amphibius. Next base: position 137,969,493 of record NC_052050.1, on the reverse strand, counting down.
GTACCTGATACATCACAGAAGGGAACTTATGATCAGATGAATAAACATAGCTGGTGTAGGAGGGTCTTCCGTCTATGTATTACTTTCATTGGTTAAATAAAGAAGCTGCCTTAGCCTTTTGATAGGCCAGCCCTTAGGTGGGTGGAGTAAACAGAACAGAATGCTGGGAGAAAGAAAGAGTCAGGCAGATGCCATGGCTCTCCTCTCCGAGATGGATGTAGGTTAGACCCATTCTGGTAAGCCACAGTCACGTGGTGATATACAGATTATTAGAAATGGGTTAATTAAAATGTGAAAGTTAGCCAAGAAGAGGCTAGATATAATGGGCTAGGCAGTGTTTAAATGAATACAATTTGTGTGTTGTTATTTCAGGGTATAAGCTAGCTAGCCAGGCGGCTGGGAGCTAGGCGCCGGGAACACGGCTCCTATTACAACACATAGCATCACACTCTAGTCACAAGGCTTTCTAGTTTTTAAGTTCTCATCATTTTACACAAACAAGGAAATGTTCTCTGAGCACAGGACCTTTTCATCAACCCTTCAGTGAGGTCAAAATGAACCCTAAAATGAAAGACACCATCCCAGCACTACATAGTCACTTCAAACAAGAATAACACTGAAGATGATGGATCCCCACATCATGCTTGGCCAGCAGAATCCTGAGTGTGGTCCACAGGGCAGAGATACAGAAATAGTGAGCGTATAAATAAGTGAGAAAAGATGGAAGGGAGGAAGGACACACGGGAAGAGAGAAAACAGGGAAAGGTATCTTATTACTGTGGACATGCTAAGTGCTAGAGAGAAGGAGAGGTTAGGGGCGTGTATCAGATTCCCTCTGTATTTGTCATGGCAAATCTGGACAGCTTTCTTACTGAAATGATTAAATTGGACCTTTGGTAGCACCATGAGAGAAGCCGGAAAGGGCTCAACCCCTGGAGAAAGAAGTCACAGGTTAGAGTCCTAACTCTGCCAGTTATCAGCAAGCAATATCGGTGGATTATTTTAACCTTAAATATTATTTTATAAAAAACTATATTTGTAAGGAAGTAATTACAATATGTATTACCATGCTAATATCATGATAGAAATGGCACAAGGAGCGGCAATATACAGGAACAACGTTGTCATATTTTTATTGGCATTAGGTTGTTATGTTTTAATTAGGATTCAGTATTCCCTTGAAGTATATCATGCCAGGTGAAGCATCCTTAAAGTAAGCAATCCTTAAAGGAAATGCTGACAACGTCAATAAAAACATATATAAAGCACAAATATGGGAGAGAATTAAAATTAAAATATTACACTAAAAATGTTTGCTTACCACGAAAAGATCTCTGAGACTAGAGACACAGCTCAGCAGTTAAGAGAATGTACTGCTCTCGCAAGGATCCATCCTGGTACCCACATGAGGCTGCTCACGACCGCTTGTAATTCTAGCTCCAAGGGATCTAACACCTGTGGCCTCCATGGGTACCTGCACAAATGTATCTAAACCCACACACAGACAACACATAATTGAAAATAAATTCTTTATTTTAAAACAAGGGGGAGTCTCACACAAAAAATAAAAAAGAGGGGGTGGAGAACACAGTAAAGAGAATTCCAAAGATGAGCTACCAAGTGAGTTCATATATTTAAAGGTCTTGGAACAGGGCTGGCCACGAGATGCGCCACATGAGGTCTGTGGTGATGTCTTTGTTTTGCTGTCTATTCAAGCTCAAAGGATGGAGAATCACCAGGTGTGTGAATCCGGAGGGAGACCAGGAAGCCTCTGAACATCCAGCAAGGCACAGAAGGAAGCCCTCTGACAACAGAGAATCCGTTGAGGCCTGGAACAATGGCCGGGGGAGGTGATGAAGCAAAGATAGGACCTTTGTCAGAGGATAAACTTGGAGGTGTACCAAGCCTTGTGGTGATTTGAATAGGAATGGGCCCCATAGACTCATGTGTTTGAATGCTTGGTCACTAGGGAGTGGCACTATTAGGAAGTGTAGTCTTGGTCTTGTTGGAGGTAGGTGTGGCGTTGTTGGGGGAAGTGTGTCACTGTAGGGGTGGCCTTTGAGGTTTCAGATGATCAAGTCAGGCCCAGTGTGGCATTCTCTCTTCCTGTTACCTGCCAACTGGGATGCAGAACTCTCAACTTCTTCTCCAGCACCGCGTCTGCCTGCGTGTCACCGTGCTTCTTGCCGTGATGACCATGGTCTGAACATCTGAACCTGTAAGCCAGACCAATGAAATGTTCTTCCCCTTCTAAGAGTCGCTGTAGTCACTTGGTGTCTCTTCACTGCAATAGAAAACCTAAGACAATCCCAAGGATCTTCAGGGTTGTAGCCCAGAGAGGAGGTTCACATAAGCTTTCAGATGTGGAAAAGGTTTCTCTGGGGTCCACAGAAACCAGCGCCTGGTGGTTGTCAGTTGAATGAATGACTGAGAGAAGGAGAACTTCAGAGTTGTCCCAGCTCACACTGTCACCAAGGAAGAAAGATGTACTAGTTGCAACTCTTCCCAGACCTTTCCACATCTGGTCTCTGAGTCACTAATTTAAAAAGGCATAAACCACCATTCCCATTGAACAGAGGGAGAAACTGAGCCCACACGGGGCTGGTGCATTTTCCTGAGGAACACAGTAGCCACTGGCGAGCTAAGACATGAATTCTTCCTGGTTTCTTCTGTACCACAGCCATGACAACTTTGGCCAAAGGAAAAGCTTTGGTCCAAAACTGCCAACGCTGGGACTGAGCAGAATAAACGAAGAGTCTGTGGGGAACCTGGCTCGCCCTGCCCACCTTCACGCTAATGACCACAGCCACCTGACTGTCCATGCAGTGGAGACAGTGGAAGTGCATTTGTTTCCTCGTGTGGCCCCATCAAAGCACCACCTCAGGAAACTCAGCGCACCAGCAAACACGGTCTATCATAGTTCTAGAATGCAGTTGTCCAAAGCCAGCGTGTTCTTGGAGCTAGCTTCTCTGTGGAACTCTATGGGGGACTCTGGGGCAAATCTCTCTCCTGCCTTCAGGGATCGATTGATGACCATTGAATCCTTTGATTGTAGAGGGAATTATCCCAGTCCCTGTTTCTCTTCACTTTGTGTGGCCTTCCTATAAAAAGATCCTGACCTCTGCATGAAAATTTCACCCGAACACAGAGTGTCTCCATCTAAACTAATTACATCCGCAAGAGCCCATTTCCAGACAAGGGCATAGCTGAGGTTCTGGACAGGCATGGCTTTGAGGTGACAATATTCAATGTAAAGAAAGGCTTGCTGTAACAATCTGAAAGGGTGATACGGGAGGGAGAGGAGGATGGAGGGAGACCCGGTGAAAGGGAATAAGGGTGAGCCTTAGACATTGTGATCTTACCCGATGGCTCCCAGGTGTCACAGTGAGCTCCTGAAAGTCTAAAGGAAACGCTGGATTGTAGGTGGTATAGACGTTCACCAGACAGGCTCAAACAAAAGACTCCATCATGGAATTCAACGTTAACCTGGACTGCTATAGAGAAAGCCCTCTCAGAAAAATGAAGAAAAAGAAGGAAGGGAGGGAGGGAAGGAAGGAGAGAGGGAGAGGAGCAGGGAGGGAGGAGGAGTAAGATGGGGCAGGAGAAGAGAAGGGGGTACTGAAGGGAAAGGGGAGAGGAAAGAAGGGCGAGGGAAGAAAGGAAGGGTAGGCCTGGGCTACATGAGATCTTGTCTCAAAGAGAAAGGAAGAGAGGAGACGAGGGGAGAGAGGGGATGGGGGAAAGACAAGGAGAGGAAAGGAGGGGAGGAGAGCACAAGAAAGATGGTTTAGGGGTTTGGATTCCAGGATCTTGTTTTATTTTAGCTTCTCTTTGGGATTAAGAATGCTGGGCAAAGGGAAGGGACAATGTTGTTAAAAACAAACAAACGAACACCCTTTGGAAGGAAGGCAGTCTAATGACCCTTGAAGAGCAAAGAGAAGACACAAACCTTCAAAGACCACCCCCTCTTCCCGGGACGCTCCCACAGAAAACAGAAGGGGTGGAGCCAAGCGTCCTCCTCCCTCCCTCCCTACCTCCCAGCCTCAGGCTAGCTTCCTTGTTCAGCTTCCTCCTGGCAGCCTGACCCTGCTCCTGAGGCTCTGGCCTGTGAGGCCTGGTTTCCTTCCTGACCCTGGCTCCTGGAACCTTCTTTTGGCACTTCTGCCTAGTAAGGCCCCAGACTTTCTCCCCCAACCCCCACATTTGACTTCCTTAGCTCCTCGGCATTAGTTCCTTAATTAGTTCCGTATTTTAAATAATCTCCTTTGTGGCTTTATGTCCACCGGGGCCCCTGGCTGAGAAGGTGAGGAAGTTGGAAAACCAGAAATTTGCATGTCAGTCAGCTAGAAAAACTTAAGCTCTTTGTCCCATCCATTCCAACTTCAAGAAATGCCTCTTGTTGGTGCCTTAGCTTGTGTAAGATTATTCATTGCCACATAGTTTGTAAAAGACGAGATTGGAAACTACCTAAAAGTCCAGTGCTGTTGGGAGGGGGGACAAATAGATTCGGACACAGACAGCCCTGACGTCCACCAAAATGCAGTCTCTCAGAACAATGAGGGCGCTCTGGTGTGCAGCTGTGGACCGATTTCTAAGGAAAGAGCCGGGTGTGCGGCAGAGATGAAAACGCCACCACACACAGAATAAATATACTTATCTTCATAATGACTCCCTCTGATAAGACGGACAGACAGACGGTCACCCTGGAAACTGGAGAGGGGGGAAAAATGAGATTTTTTTCATTGCTTACTCTTTAGTATTTTCTCATTTTTTAAAAAAAAATATGTCAGGGTCAAATACTTTAAAAATAAAAGTTTTTATTTTAATGTATTTTACACTGTTTACAAAATACACACACATGCAGATGTGGGATTGGAGCAAGTTGGAAGGAAAGTACACACTATGACAAACTAGATAGAAAACAAAAGAATGCTTTCTTCCAAAGAAGCTTCATGCCTGGAGAGCTGGCTCAGTGGTTAAGAGCATAGACTGTTCTTGAGGAAGACCCAAGTTCGATTCCCAGCACCCATATTGTGTAGCTCCCTACCTGGGACCCAGTTCTAGGGGAATGCTCTTACCAGCACATAGCCACACAGAACACACACACACACACACAATTAAAAATAATGAAATGGGAGCCAGGTGGCAATCCTAGCACTTGAAAGGCAGAGGCAGAGGCAGGTGAATCTTTTTGAGTTCAAGACCAGTTAGTTCTGGGACAGGACAGCTAAGGCTGTTACACAGAGAAACCCTGTCTCGAAAAACATAAATAAATAAATAAATAAATAAATAAATAAATAAATAAATGGAACTAGAGAGATGGCTCAGTGGTTAAGAACATTGCTGCTCTTCCAGAAGACCCAGGTTCTATTCCCAGCATGCACATGGTGGCTCACAGTCATCCCTAACTCAAGTTCCAGGGGATCCAATGCCTTCTTCTGACCTCCACAGGCTCCAGGCATATCTGTGGTGCACAGACAGACATTCAGGCAAGCACTCATAAAATAAGTTTAAAAAAATAATAATAGCCTTTGTGTGAGCCGCCTGTACCTAGAAATACTTTCCACCTGGGATCCTCAGTAGACCTGGACTCCGATCACAAAGAAGCTTCCTTCTGCAGTAAACAGATGGGAACTAATACAGAGTCCCACAGCTGAACAGTGTACAGAGAATGTGAGACCTTGGAACACTCAGTCCTGTATGGGCAGCCTTCATGAAACCCTCTCATGGTGGCTCAGGGAATTCTTCAGGAGAGAAGGCAGAACGGTTGTAAAGAGTCAGAGAGGATTGATGGCACAGGGGAAATGTCGGTGTCCTTCAAACGCCACAGAAGCACCACACATGTGAATTCAGAGACAGCGTGCACAGGATCTGTACAGACCCAAACTAGATGGGGTTCCAGCACTGAGCAGGGGAGTAGACACAGTGCCCATCCCCAACCCAGAAGCTGTCTCCCAAAGACAACCACTTGCAAAGGGAAAATTAGCTTCTCCAGAGTCTCTTTGTGTATACAAGCTATTTAAATTTAAAGGCAGACCCTTAGCCAATAGAAGATGGCCAACACAAAGACTGGGAGATCTGTCAGACTTAGTGCACAAAACATGGAGAACATTAAAGAAGCAAACAACAGTAGTTCCCGTCCTCCCCTTTCTTCTTTGTGCTCTCAATAGTATGGCGTGAGGAAAGGACACTTGAGAGCTGTGGACATTCCTTCCGCATTTGGGGCTTGAGCCCCTCGCAGACATATTGGGCCCCAGATTCAACACTCAGAAGTAGGTTGCAGCCACTATGCTCGGGTCTAGGTTTAATAGACCTTTCTTCTGCGGGCTTGCAGCCCTTGTCTGTCTATTTTATTGAATAAAAATGTGGTTTCTCAGCCCAAAGGCACAAAGTTAGATGACAAGGTACAGTGTATTTGCAAATTGAATAACAGAAAGCTACCCTCAGTCTGCTGGCAAACACAGGTGCGACAACAGCAAGAGTGGCCGAGGCTGGAGGAATGCGATCTCAGACACCGGAAGATGCAGATGCTTGGCAGCAAGAGCACATCCAATCACCGCATCCCGCAGTCCTGTTTCTAGACACACACACTAGAAGAGAATCCATTTGTGCATTAGGAGAGAGATAGCAGGCTACGTAGTGCAGAACTTTGCAAAAGGCAACAAAAAGGGAATAAAATGAGCGTTAGATACACAGTGGATAAATTACAATATTAGCCAAAAAGGAACAGCCTAGCAAAAACATAAAATGGCATGGAGAGATCTCCGAAATCAAAAAGAGAGGAAATGGCCAACTGTGTAAGCCTAGTCAGCTGTCCTGGCTCTCTGTGACAGGGCACAGCTTAGTGGACCAAGGGAACGTGAGTGCTGCGGACATCTCTTTCCGCATTTGGTGTTTGTGCCCCTGGAAGAGCATCCAACGGCAGCGGCATGTTGGGCCTGGGATTCACCACCTCAGTGAATCCAGATACTTCAGTGTCTGGATCCCTCCTTGGTAGCAGAACCAACAAGAGAGCCAAGTACACACAACAGCTTTGATTTCTTCAAGGATCCACGCACATAAAATAAACATATAAAACACACGTAGATGAACCATAGCAAATATGAATGATGAGGAAAGGTAGGAAAGAGGAGAGAAGCGAGAGAGAGAGAGAGAGAGAGACAGTGAATTAAAGGAGTTCGAGGGCCATCAAGTGTACTGCCAAGTTTGCATGGCAAAGAATAAACGACTTTTGATAGAGTTACTTGTTACGTTGTTCTTACCGTTTTTCTATATATTAAGAAATAGTTATTCCATAATGAAAATATTTGCAAGCTCGCTGTAACTCCAAAGGTCATCTAAGGTGTATGGCGCCAATCTGGTGGAAGTCAGAGGCTTCCTTTGCTCCAAGCCGCATTAGATTCCCTGGGAAGTGTTGCGAGTGAGCACAGACCCTGCAGAAACCCATGTCCCCCCTTGGGAGAGGCTCCCTGACCTGTCAGCAGCCAGCCAGCAGGCCCGAAGAGAAACAGGGGCTGCACCTGTTATGGTTAGCCTAGAGTTCTATGCTCTGTGAGCCATTAAACAGAGTGGGGCACGCCAGAAGCTCCAGGAATGCCATCCTGGAAAGTGGCAGCCTGCCAGTGATCACTTTGCATTCCATAAGGGTATAAGTTCAGATGGGATGCAAATGTTGGCTGGCTCTCAGCCTCATCTAGTTGGAGGGCAGCCCTGGCCGTATAGGTTCATCTTGAAAAGAACACTGTCCAGGCGATCATGGGCCAAACGGTTCATAGGCCTTTAAGCAAGACACAGACCCCCTGGTTACACCCCGAGTTCTGACGGGTCAGTTCCTTGCTGATCTGATCTTGGGCTCACGTGGTGGTGGCCAGGTACGCCAGACTGCACAGTTCAACCGGTGGTATGTGGGTTTTCGGACTCACTGGAGTTTGGGGTGTTAGTCTGAACCCTGGAACGGCCCACCTCAGTGCCAACAAGCTGCAATCTATTTCCACTCACTGAAGTGAACCAACAAATGGGCAAAGAGCTCGTCTGTGACACTAGGCACAGCTTCTCTCTCACATGAACAGTCAACACGCTCCTTGGCATTTCTGTTCCATTAAACATTGCAAATTAGAGTCCAAGGAGGAAGCTAATTTCCAATCAAACAGAAAAACCAAGGGGCCTGAAATCTGTTCTCCAGTTTTCACCCAGATGGCTGTGTGGGCACACACACAGACCAGCTCACCCACTTCAAACGTAGCAGAGCTAAATACATAAAAATAAACAAGTGACGTGTTTGGGGGCACAGTCATCCGTTTCTGAGACAACTTGTGGGGCGTGATTTGGATGCTCTAAGGGTACAGGTGTCTGAAGTGGGCTTGCGTCCTGGCTTGGGTCCTCCCTTTGCAAGTGACCACCAGTGGAGAGCGCACTGCCACCTTCCGTGGAGCCACTGACTGCTCTGCCAACGAGAGCGAGCGCGACAGCCACGTTTGAGGCTCCTGGTTCTCCATGAATATAACGTGTCTCATTAATCTCTTCCATCTGTCATTGTGTGCAGGAAAATTCTAAGGGGGAAAACAGAACGGAATGACACAGGATTTACTGCTCGGGCCTCTAATCCACGCTCAATTCGTAAGGGGCTGCACTTTTTCCAGATGGGACACATCTAAAAACTGACTCTCCCCGCCCCCAAGTCCCCAAAACATTTGCGAGAACTTCCCAGTCAGCTCGGGCAGCGTTCCCAAGGGTGGCAGCATGCAGATGCTCCTGTGACACTCTACCCCCGGCACCGTCAGAAATCAAAGGCAGGGCAGGATTTCCAAGGCAGGAACTGAGGGCTGCCAGCTCTGGGAGCTTTCCTCTTCCCTCTGCCCTGCTGTCAAATCAATCTCTTGCTCAGCATCCTCTCTGACGGACTCGGATACGGGGCAGACGAAAGTGTCAGTCAGCTTTCCTCCTTGGGAAAGACGGCAGTTGACGGAGCTCCTGGGAGAAGACGCTGAAGCGACGTCGGCCGCCTTAAGGACCGGAAATCACTGCGAGTCCCATCTCTTGTTCTCAAACGCCGGCCAAGGATAAGTATCTGTAAAGGGAAATGAACGCTGCGTGTAAAGCCCATCTGAATCCTCCCAATAGGACCACATTCGGATAACCCACGTGTATTTACTAATTTAACAAATGTTTGAGGGTTCAGCGTGTGACGCGCCTTGCTCTAAACATCAGAATATTCAGTGGCACCAGAACAGACACAGTTCTGACTTATCCAAATTATTCAGTGTGGATATGGATTGCATTGCATACCCCAGAAATTCATGTACTACAGTCTTTTTAAAAAATGTCTATTCTGTGCATGTGTGGGTGGGCGGGTGTCTCGTATGTTATGCTGTGCCCTCGTGTACGCATTGCTCTTTAGGCCTGGGCACTAATTTTCCCCTCATTTCCCTTGGGAAGCAACCCTGCCAGCACCTTCATTTCAGACACGCGGCATCACAACCACGGCGATGCAATTCCCGCGTGCAAGTCCACACTCTCCACTGCCTTGTCCCCGCACACTACAAATAAACATTTTCTGTGGAGCGGTGTGAAATGGGGATTGTGAGAGCCTCGGTCCTCTTTTCAGGCGCAGTGGCCACAGCTTGTAGTTCCTCGCTGTCAAATCAGCTGCGATAGCAAGGATCGTAACTACCCGCAAGTGCTCACTTTTACCTAATTTTGCCTCATGTGATTTTTCCACCCATTGTCTTGCAACTCTTAAGCAAAGGCAAAGGACTCGATTATTTTGAAATTTTCCCATGTATCTAGGCTCAGTGAGACAAAAATCCTTGTTGCCCCAAGAAAGAAAAACACTGTGCTATGTAGATTATGAAATGGTCCCTAGCCTAGAGAGTGCCAGAAATCTGTCCTGAATGCTAAGTGTTGAGCCTGTAGCCGGCTAAGAAGAAAACTGTTCTGTGTATTGCGCAGGTAGAAACTCCTCATGAGCAATCTTACGGAGATTACCGATGTACAAGAACACAGTGTGGCGATGCTTGAGATCTTACAGAGATTACGAATGGAAAAAAAAAAAAAACGCAGTGTGGCGATGCTTGAGATCGTTGCTAGCTAGTCCATCTACCTGGGATACAAGGCTTCCTAGAACAGAATATCACGCACAACCCCTCTTAAAGAAGACTGTTGGCACACTACAGTGGCTTCTGGGTATCCGTAGAGGCTACTGCCTTTGTCTAGAAGCAGAAGGCCAATTCTGAGACTTTGAGTACCGGCGTCTTGAACTAAGAATAAGGAGGTCACAAGTATCTGACGTATGTTACAGAGCTGGCCTAGAGGACCGAGATCTCCAGGGTCCGTCTGCAGCTGCCACTTGCTGCCAGGAGAGGAATTCCAAGCCCAGAAGGACTTCTTGAGTGTCTTCTGTTCCTGAAACAAGGAGCTTGTGGGAAAGCTTGGGGACTGAGTTGAGCCTACCAGTCACACGTTTCTCTCCTTAAAACACCATGCAAGAGGAAGCACAATAAAAAGCAAATCAAAATATTTTAAAAATGTTATAAAAATCAGAACTCCCATGTGAATTGTCTTGCCAAAGAAGATAAATAAGCAGTTAAATTTGAATCTTTGACCTAACTTGGTGCTATTTATTTACCTCTACAAATTATTAATTTTGTTTTTATTTATTTATTCCTTTGGTTTTTCAAGAAAGGATTTTCTCTGTGTAGCCCTGACTATCCTGAAGGTCCTGTAGATCAGGCTGTCCTCGAACTCAGAGACATGCCTGTCTCTGCCTCCAGAGTGCTGGGATTAAAGGCGGGTACCACAACATCTGGCAGTAACTTTGTTTCGGACTCGTCCCTCTGTAATCAGCTCCTAAGTAGAGGCAGCAGTCACAACTACAGGCTCATAGGAGTTGAGGGGGGTGGGATTCAGAGGAGCAGAAAGAGTTAAGTGATTTGTTCAAGACAGGAGACTCACAACTCTGGCACCTTATTGGTTCCCTCTGTCTCTTCCCTCCACCCTAGTCCCATGGCCCTCCATGTGCTGGCTTCTTCATCTTGGACTTTAATGGACCAAGGCTGAGGCTAATCCTCTGAAGAAAGGAAGCAGCTTTAAAATCATATGTTAAAATACAGGATTGTGTGTGTGTGTGTGTGTGTGTGTGTGTGTGTGTGGTTTTTTTTGTTGTTTTTTTGTTTTTGTTTTTTTTTTTTTTTGAATGGGATTTCCCTATTGTAGCCCTGGCTGCCCTGGAATTTGCTTTGTAGACCAAGCTGGTTTTGAATTCACAGATAACCGCTTGCCTCTGTCTTCTGAGTGGTGGGATTAAAGGCTTGTACCACCATGCCTGGTAAAACATTGTTTTTAAGTTCTTGTGCCTACAGCCAGATTTTTCTACTGAATAGTACAAGTGAGTAACTTGAAGTTCATTGGCAAACTGTCTTCCCTAATCTTCCTTTTCTGTCTTCTAATGTGGGAGAATGAGGTACTAGCCAAGAAGGATTGAGGAAGAGACTTTCCATCTGTAGATAAGTGCAAAACCAGCTATTGGTTACCAAGGCCTGGCAAAGGCCCAGCAGAGGTCAAGAGCAGTGTAAAGGAATCTATCCCTTCCTAGGGGATCCGCAGTGGACAGCTGTTCGCACTGTGAACTGAAGATTTGCTCTCCATGGATAAACCATGTAGGGCAGTGTAGTGAGGTCACATGCCGTTCAGGACTTGGAAACCCTTAGGACTGGACCTCACAGCTTCTTGTACAGTTCAGAGGGTGTGAACTCTGGGGTGTTTATCATTCTCAGTGCTAGACGGTGAGATTGCTAGAAGAGATGTTTAGACAGGGGTGTGCACGTGGGCCAAGGAGTGAGGCTGCTGCAGATGCCTTAGAAGGGAGGTGTGCATAATCCGAACCAAGAGCGTCCCAAGTTACAAAACCATCGCTGGGTTTATCTGCCTCGGATTCACTGTCCTCAAGAGGGTTCTGAGGATCGAGGGGACTTTCCTTGTCCGAGCCTTTGTTTAGGAAAGCTTATCGTTAGGATATTAGCAATCATTACATAAAGAATGAAAGCCCTTTAGTTTCTAACACTTTCATTCCAGAGCAAGCTATCCAGTCTCGGAATACACTGGTTTAAAAAAAAAAAAAAAAAATTGGGGCATTTGATTTTATTTTCTAATTACCCTGTCCCCGTCCTTCTGGAACATTCATGAGAGTCTCAATCATCCAGAACGCCTGGGCCTTTCAAACATAACCTTTGAGGAGAAAGCATGCTCTCAGAGGGGCAGCCTCTGCTAGGGCTGAGAGAGGTGTCCTCACTGTGAGCATTTTCTCAGGATCTGTGTGGACTAGCTGCTCCTGGATTAACTATAACAATGGCAATACACTTTTGATCAACAGACTGAAGTGTGAACCCATTTTTTGATGGCAGTCTTCGGAGTGTGATTGCCGGGGAGTCGCCTTCTCCCACCCTGGTCTTCCTTCTTTGAAAACTAGAGTGTCTCCCTTTTGAAAGTTAGAGGGAACTTCTTCAGCTTTCTCCTCCTCTCTCGCCTCACAGAAGGTGGGCATCCTGGGGATTTGTGGGAGGAAGCCTCTTTGCAGCTGGAGCTCTGAGTCTTCTGTCTAGCTGATGAGCAAACAGCAATATTTTTATCTAACTTGTTTTTTTAAGCTCTTGGTTAATGCAGAATTTATAGGAAAAGAGGTGTTATTAATTGGCTTTCCTTAATTCATAACATTTTCCTTAAAAACCTGTAGGCGTCAAAGCTCAGGAAATGAGACAGATCCAATTATGGGAGCAGCAGTTGATAGAGTACTCATCTACCGTGCACAAAGCTCCGATGCATAGCGTTCCATAAGGCAGGCATGGTAGTGCGTGCATGACATCTCAGCATTGAGGAGGCAGAAGCAGGAAAACCAAAAGTTCAGTGCCTTCCCCAGCTAAATCTCAAGCTAGAGGTCATCCTGGGCTGCATGAGACCCTGCCTCAAAACAAACAACTAATTATAATGGGAGCAAACAGGTACTCTTTGACTTTCTACACACAGAGGTGGTTGGCCCATAAGTTTTCTATTCACTCTCTTCTTAAAAATTACCTTTAAAAGCTTTGATCGTTCCATCAGCCTATATATAATAAACTTAGTCTTTCTCATCCTCCCACCCTCTCCAGCTTCTAATAATCCTCCCTTTATTTTCATGTGTTGGGGAGAGGGGATCATGAGCCCTTCCCCTTCCCATGTTGAAATGCTCCCTGTCCCAATCTTGCTCAGGGTTTGTGTGGGTAACTACAGCTCTGAGTGCATGGGCTCATTAGCCATGTCATACCCTGAAGATACTTCAGAGTTCCCAAATTCTGCTTTTTTTTTTTTTTTACCATCTTTCTGCCCCTTTCCCTCCATGTCCCCTGAGCATTAGCAGAAGGATGCCTGTGTATAAGATGGATGTCCCATAGAACTGAGCACTCAGTGGTTTCTCTGCACTTGGGTGTGAGTCTCTGCACAACTTTTCTTTTCTCATCACTGTGAAAAGAAGCTGTTTTGGTGAAGCCTGAGAGCTGCATTAAACTACAGGTATAAAAACAAATATTTTAAAAAGTTTGATACCATATCCTTGTAGAAAAAAAACCAAGAAAACAAAAAACAATAGTGGCTTTTCTTTTAGAGTTTATGTCTACCCCAGCTGCAAGTTCTTAGCTGTGTTTGTAATCTCAGCCATGAGTTTCCTCAGATGGTTTCGGCCTTCAATCTCATCAGAAAATAGTTGGTTACTCCCCATTAACACTCATGCCACTATTACACTAATGGGCACATCTTGACAGGCATGCCATCCTTGTCATTCACACGGTTCACAGCCAGCTAAGACTGTTGATGACTTTTCTTTTGTCCCCAAAGCCTGCCTTCTGGTCCCATGAAATCTAGCCAGCTGGGAGGAAGTTTCCAGCTTGATTTCTTCATCTCTTGTGACCAAAGCTTGTGATGCTTTCAGCAGTAGGGTCTTTCTATAAAGTTCTGATGGGAAACCAAGAGCAATGGCAGGCAATCGCCTGCATTGCTTTGTGGGTATCTGAGATCTTCCTGACCAACAGCTCACAGGGAAGTATCTGATACCTGGCCTGGGCTTTTTGCTTATCACCTATGGCTTCTGGGAAGTACATTATCTATTCTCTTTTGTTCTAAGAATCATGAACCTAGCAAGTCAGTCTCCAAGGCAGATACCTTCACTAAATAAGATTAAAAGCCAAAGCCGGGCAGTGGTGGCGCACGCCTTTAATCCCAGCACTCGGGAGGCAGAGGCAGGCAGATCTCTGAGTTCGAGGCCAGCCTGGTCTACAAGAGCTAGTTCCAGGACAGGCTCTAGAAACTACAGGGGAAACCCTGTCTCGAAAAAAACAAAACAAAAAACAAAAACAAAAAAAAAAGATTAAAAGCTAAAAACATCCCAAAACATGAGTGGGCTTGTGGAGGACAGACACTAGCAAAGACAAAGGACAAAAAGGAATTGTGAAACCACACACACACACACACACACACACACACACACACACACACACTGGGGTGGAGGATAAAAAATTAGAAAAGAAGTAAAAATGTAGTCTAGCCATATTTCTTGAATTGTTAGGAATATTCTTGATTTATTTATTGTCAAGTCACAGGGAATGGAGGACGCACACAAATTACAAACTAATGCCTTTAATTATATTTTTGTAGAAGCAAGTTCAAAGAGACTGGATATGAAATATTCATTTGCATCTGTTTGACTGAGCCAGGGGAAAGCAGGGAAAGTGTAGAGTGGGTGTTAGCCTTGGCAACTGGGGTGGGGGATGGGAGTATGGAGGCGGCCAAAGGAAAGGCTTTGCTTCAGCTTCCTACAGCTTTCACCGTCTTGGCCAGCACAATAAGCAAGCTTTTGTATTGAAGAGCATCAGTAAAGGGTAGCTGATCAAATTAAAAGAGAATGTGCCTTTCTCTGTGTTTAAGAAGTTAAAAAAAAAAAAAAAAGACAGCAAACAAAGCAGAAGGGTCGGTGTCACCTGACCCTACTTATGCCACCCCGAATGCTCATTCATGGGCTAAGGATGTTGCTCAGTTGTAAAGCAACTGCTTAGCGGATTGCCTACTGCTATGAAAAATCAGTTTGCATATATATAAATATGAGCATCAAAATATCCTCTAGAATCCCTTGAAATATTTTCCATGAGTGTCTTTCATGTGTCACAAAACCTAAAATGTCTGAGGTGGTAATTATGACAATTACCCTGATCTGATAATCATACATTGTGTGTAGGCACCGAAATGTCACTGTACCCCACAAATCTGTATAATCACTATGACAATTAAAAAATACACATCAAAGTGCATTAAAATAAATTTTAAAAAGAAAGCATTACCTTTCCGCGTTTGCTTCTAGGAATAGCACTTCTCCCTTTGATCTTTTAATTTGCATTGTTTCTTTGGAGTTTCAAAAGCTATTTTTAGAATGTGTTATATTTGTAGGTAAGAAAATGCAAGAAAAAAAGACACTTAAGATATGGGAACAGCATGAAACTTGTTTAGTAACTAACTGCACCTTAAGTCATGGTGAGACAACACCTCGCTAACTCTATCTTGGGTTGCAAAGGCAGCCAACCCACCTCCCTGAATACATATAGACTGTAATGCCCTAGAGTTTCTCCTTAGTGATTGTGTGACTGGCTGAGAGCTATGGTTCCCCACCCTGCCCAGCACTGGCGATCATAGCCCACTGTCTATTGCTAGCCTGAGAAAGGATCGAAATTCAGAACTCACAGCCTGTTGACTACTAAGTGGGTGTGGCTGTTGCACCATGGTAAACTTGCAAAATCCTAGACTGAAGCATCATAAATGAAAAACCCCTGAATGTTATCATTTCCATAGGGGTATCGTACCATCCAAAGATTAGGTAGGGAGCAGTGGGAAACCTAGGTGGCCTTGGTTAGAATTAAGAACATGTTCCATGGGCATGGTGCTTTGGATGAGAATGGCCCGTGTGGGTTCATATATTTGAATGCTTCGTCCCCAGTAAGTGGAGCTGTTTGGGAAGGGTTAGCATGTGTGGCTACTGCTCCAATGCCACGCCTGCCCGCCTGCTGCCATTCTCCCTGCCATGGCAGCCATGGACTCACCTTCTGGGATGTCTCTTTTCGAAGCTGTCTTGGTCATGGTGCTTTGTCACAGCAGAAGAGTAGCTAAGATAGACGCCATGACTTCGCCTATGCGCTGAATGCCACCATGCGCCCTGCTATGACGATAATGGACTAAACCTTTGAAACTGTAAGCCAGCCCCAAATAACTGCTTTTCTTTTATAGTAGTTTCTTTTATAATAATAGTCATGGTGTCTCATCACAGCTATAGAACAGTGACTGAGGCACCGTATTTTTGGGATTTTATTGTAGACATCACTCACTACCTTGGTTAAATTTATGGGTTTTTTGTTGCTATTGCTGTAACTGTTGGTTTGTTTGTTTGGGTTTTGTTTTCCTATTGTTAATTTGATTACTTTGTTGATGTCTTTCTCAGGAATTTCATCACTGGGGTATAAAACAGCTAGGGATTTTTGTATGTTGATTTTATAACCTGGGATTTTTATGTCCTGCTGGTTTTATGTCTTTACTGCATTCATTTATCAATTAGAACAATATATTGGTGGAATCTTTAGGCTTTTCTGTACATAAAACCAAGTTATGTGTGAATACGGATGACTGGATCTCTTCTCCTGGTCAGATGTCCCTTACTGTTTGTCTTCTCTTACTGTGATTGAGACTTCTAATACCAGGCTTTGTGTGTGTGGTGAGAGCCGACATCCTTGTTTTCTTTCTGCTCTTAGAGGAGATGATTCCAGCTTTTCCTCATCCAGCGTGTTGTGGGCGATGGGTTTGTCATCTCTAATTCTTACTATGCCTACCTTAATGCTTTTAAGTGACTCACTCTTGACAGAACTAACCTGGTCTTATGAGAACTCCATTAGTTCCTTCTGAGGGTGGTAGCAGCATGACCTAATCAGTTTCCACGGGGCCACCTTTTCAAGAGTCTACCACCTCAATACTGCCTCGCTGATAACCAAGGTCCCGGAATATGAAATATTCAGGGGACAAGCTATATTGAAACCATCTAGCCCAGGTTAGTCTTAAATTCAAAAATCCTCTTGCCTCTTCTTTCTATGGCACTGGATCTCAGCCTTCCCAATGCCAGGACCCTTTAATACAGTTCCCATGTTGTGGTAATCCCCCAACCATAAAATTATTTTCGTTGCTATTTCATAACTATTGCTGTTCTTCTTTTTTCGGGTTGTGTGTATTGCGGAGTCGGAGGAAGGGATACCCAGGACGCGACCACGTGCGTGGGAGGATTGTTTATTAAGGGAAGGGGGTGCTCCACAGTGCGGGAGGGACGGGTCGAGGGAGGGAGGAAAAAGGGAAGGAGATGGATTTAACACTGGTATATATAAGTATCTGTGTAGGCGTGGTTGTCTGTTGTGGTGTTTCTGGGAAATGTAGTCTTCCAGTCCGGCGGGGTGAAACTGATCCTTCTGAGAGGTGTGGTCATCATCCCATGAGAATCACAACTATAATTTTGCCAGTGTTGTGAACCATAATGTAAATATTGGATATGCAACCTCCGAGAGAGGGTCCTTCAACCTCCAAGGGACCTCAACCCACAGGTTGAGAACCACTGTTCTGGATGCTGAGATTCCAAGAACAATCAGCACATGTGTCTGTTTTTAATAGCCTCCATGCTTCCCTAGGTGTCCACCCCAGAGGAGCTAATGATTGCTGTGAAGATTGTGTTTGCACAGATCTCAGTCGTAAACTAGAAAAGACCAATATCTGTTTTGAATTCTATCAGGCATGTCCATGTGGCTGCCATGAGCCTCCTGCAGAACAGGATATTTATGAATGAAGCCCATGTCATATAGTAAACTTACTTAAAACATTATAGGGAGAGGGGTTGCTAGCTTGTTTTCTTTCTTTTTTCTTTTTTTTTTTCTTTCTTTTTTTTTGGTTCTTCAGTGTGAATTTTGTAGATGGTAACATCATTTTGAAATGACAAAAGGTGCGTGGGACACAACTCACAAAGCTTAAAGAGAGAGAGAGAGAGAGAGAGAGAGAGAGAGAGAGAGAGAGAGAGAGAGAGAGAGAGCTCACTGTGTCGTGTGTAGGTTCTTTCCCCAGGTCTCCTCTGAGATCACCAAAGGTTCTTGGTAACTCTGGTGCATTTCGGTTTTGCTTTTGGTGATTAAAGATTTTTTGTCCGGCTGTAACTACCAAGGGTGTTCATAACTTTCATGGCAGCTTCCTCCGCGTCTGAGCTGTCATGCAGAGTCACTATTCAGATCACAGTACAGGTCTGCGTAAGAACATTCTGGCCTTTCTGATCTCCAGTACTACAAAGTCAGGACCCATTTTGTGCTGTGTCATTTTAAGAGAAAAGTATATTATCTTCTTGAAGTGTTTTTGAAGTCCTAACCAAGCTGAGAAGGTGCTCCAGATGATGTGGCTTCCTCCCAAGACACCTTCTTCAGACAAGGGTCTGGGTGACAGAAGCAACCGGGGAAGACTGGGCACACTGGCCGCATCCTGAGGAGCCACGTGTGTCTGAGCTACTCACACGCCCCTCACTTTGTCTCAAGAAATCACCCATCTGCTCTCGCTGTCTGACACTATCTGACACCAGACACGCTGTGACCAACTTGGCTCAGTGTGAGGAACTGCCAGCTCGCTCCAGGTGTGTTATTACAGAGGCACCTGACGATGTTAAAAGCAGGCTCTGCGTACATCCTCTAAAATTACCCCTCGGGCATTAAATACTGAGAATAAGTTAGCTGAAGAAGGATAAATGGGGTTAGTGTGCTGTTATTTTAATTAATTTCAAAGGTTTTATCACCCCCACCACCCCCCCTGCCAAATTTCCTCTTTAGCTGTGTGGTATGGAGGTGGGGAATCATACATTTAAATATAAATTTGCCACACAAATAATCTTCCCTTGCTTGTCCTTTGTTGGTAAGGAAGTGAAAGAGGAGAGAAGTTGGTTCTGCAGTCCAACACACATTACCTGGGTAGCACAGACCATCTCTAGTACTCTTTTAGCCCACAAGGATCCCAGAGCTAAACTTTAGAGTGGGTTCATTCAAAGAAGAAGATCCAAGTTGACGGCTCCCGCTACCACCTCTTTAAAAAAGAGCATTCCTTGAGAGACCAATACAATTAACTGTGGGTGGGGTAGGAAACTAACTAGATATCTAACCATCTCAGTGGATAAACAAACAAACAAGCCAATTTAGCCTCAGCGTCTCTCTTTGTCTTGGTGTCTTGATAATAGAAAAGTTTTTCCTCCCCCCCCCCCCCCATCCTCAAAGAACGGTTTCCCGCCTTCCTTAACACCTTCCGGAAAGACACACCCAGGGAGTTCCATTTGCATTCTGATGACAGCCTTTGTCCATTATTTTACTTCCAAAGCCTGATATTGTGTTGCCTAACTAGACTGATAACTGCTTCATTTACAACCCAAAAGACTTCTTAAAAGTTATAAGGGGAATTTAATAGGTAATCCCAACTGGGTTCCCGAATGAGCGCAGAAACCAATTATGCTAACCCTGCTGTTTTAACTCCCTGGGGTCTATCCCAACGTCCTTTCCCCACCCCCATCCCTCAAACAATCGGCAGGATTTTCTTTTGAAAGTACCCCCTTTGGGCAAAGAGTCCCGAGGTCGGATCAGGTTTCCAATAGTGTCCAGTGCTCAAGGGGGTTAGAGCCAGCACTGTCCACACTGGAGGGCTGGAGCCTGTGAAAAATGAAACCCACCTGCTGCTCCCCAACAAAGCCTACCAGAGGTACCACTCAGTCAGGGGATTAAAACCGTAAAACCCCCAGGCCGGATGAGCTTCCTGTGGGCTCCAGAAGGGATAAGAGTCTCCTGAGAATAGGGATTTCTGCCGTGGATGCTACACATGGCCACAAAGGAAGTCAGAAAAAGAAACGAGACTCCTAGCGCCGCTGGTTACCTCCCACGTGGGACAGTGACACTTGGCTGGGTGGCTCCCGGCTTTATCAGGCGTATCAATCAATCTTGGGTCCTTACAGACCTCAAGTCTGTATGAAGTTAGTTGAGATGAAAATGAACTTCTAAACAAGTATGTTTCTAGAAACGCAGCAAACAAGCGGGAACAAGCACAAACTGAGTATACAGTCTGATATATTGCCACAATGTGGGCGTGCTCTTGTAACTACTCAGGCCCATGAAGATACCTCCCACCCTGCCCAGCTTTTTCCTGATGAGTAAAATGACTACTAAGGCAGAACACTTCTTATGTATATGATTGTGTCTGTTATATGTATTTCACCCTCTCTTCTTAAGACCTTTTTGGGTCTTTTACTCCTTTGTGTGTAGGGGAATTGTCCTAGTCAGTCTTTCTATTGCCATGACCAAACACCATGACCCAAAGGCAAGTTGGGTAGGAAAGGTTTATTTGGCTTACACTTCAGCACTGCTGTTCATCACTGAAGGAAGTCAGGGCAGGTACACAAACAGGGCAGGACCCTGGAAGCAGAAACTGATGCAGAAGCCATGGAGGGGTGCTGCTTACTGGCTTGCTCCCCCTGGCTTGCTCAGCCACCTTCTTATAAGACCCAGGGATGGCACCACCCACCATGGGCTGGGCCATGTCCCATTGATCACTGGATGAGAAAATGCTTACAGCTGGATCTCAAGAAGGGTCCTTCCTCTGATGACTCTAGCTTGTAACAAATCTAACACACACACCCAGCCAGTAGAGGTATCTATCCTTCCAAGGTAGACAGTAACTTCCATATTCTGAATGTCAATAGTCAGTATTAAGTTTGTGAATATCTTCGCCACAACGTTAGTGTCCCTTTCATCCTACAAAGATTTGAGTAATAAAGGCAATGTATAATACATATTTGAGTCCTGTCCAGTGTAGTCTTTGACTACTCCAAGCGATAGAACACAGGTCGGCCCTTTTAAGCTTTTACAAAGCCAGACCCCACAGTCTGAAGAGAGCAAGCTCTGCCTCTTTCCAGTTCGCTCTGAGACAGAGTCAGGTGTCTGTGCCGTGTCTCTAACAGCTTTTAATGTATGAACCTGGCTTTTCCCTTTGCCTTGCTTCATATGCTGTGTTGAACTAAACCATAAGACGTGAAACTTCCTGCTAGGCCCCCAAACTTCCAGCCTCTGATATTTCCTTTGTTCCTGGGACTTGCTTTAGGAGTTCTTCCTGAAGAACTTCTGCACCCCCATTTCTCACACATCCCTTCTCACTCTGACTCTCAGTGAGGCTCCTCTGCAGGGGTTTTTATTAATTAAAATTTTTCATTTTTTACATCCTGACTGCAGTTTCCCCTCTCTCCTCTCCTCCTGTATCCCTCCTCCCCTCTGCCTCCCTCCATTCACTCCTCTGTGTTCAGAAAGAGGCAGGCCTCCCACGGGTGTGAACAAATCATGGCATATCAAGTTGAGGTAGGATTGCCGGGCGATGGTGGCGCACGCCTTTAATCCCAGCACTCGGGAGGCAGAGGCAGGCGGATCTCTGTGAGTTCGAGACCAGCCTGGTCTACAAGAGCTAGTTCCAGGACAGGCTCTAAAGCCACAGAGAAACCCTGTCTCGAAAAACAAAACAAAACAAAAAAGTTGAGGTAGGATTAAGCTCTTCCCTTTGTATTAAGGCTGGGTGAGGCAACCCAGGATGGGGAATAGGTTCCCGAGAACCAGCTCAAGTGTTAGAGAATTGTAGAAGATATCAGAAGATGGACAGATCTTCTATGGATAGGTAGGAGTAACATAGTAAAAATGACAGTCTTACCAAAAGCAATCTACAGATTCAATTCAATCCCCATCAAAATTCCAACGCAATTATTCACAGATCTCGAAAGAACAATACTCAACTTCATATGGAAAAACACATAACCCAGGAGAGCTAAAACAATCCTATAGAATAAAGGAATTTCTGGATGTATCACCAGCCCTGACTTCTAGGTCTACTACAGAACTATAGTAATGAAAACAGCTTGGTAGTAGCATAAAAACAGATAGTGGATCAATGGAATCGAATTGAAAACCCTCACATAAATCCACACACCTCCAAACACCTGATTTTTGACAAAGAAGTTGAAAATTATATAACGGGAAAGAGAAAGCTGGCATACCTGGATGTCAGCATGTAGACGAATGCAAATAAATCCATATCTATCGCCCTTCACAAAACTCAAGTCCAAGTGGATCAGAGACCTCAACATAAAACCAGTCACACCAAACCTGATATAAAGAGAAAGTGAACGCATTGGCACGGGAGATAACTTCCTCTCCAAATTTTAAAGGGAAAGTCTCCCCTTAGGCTCCATTAAGCAATTTAAAATATATTATAGCATTTTCTGTCTAATGATCTCTCCCTCCCACCTCCAAGCTCTTTTTCTTACTAAACTTCTGAAGGGAATTATATGCCAGCTTCCTGTCTGGACTGATGACCGCTACACTTACTTTGTTACATTTAATGCCAAGGGCATGAAGAGATACCTAATTATCTTCCAGACGATCTATTGAATTACCATCACATTTAAAGATAGAGTCGACTTGAAATAAATTTCTAAGTATATATGGGTCAGATTTCAATTTTTCCGTATGGATATCCAGTTGACCTGGTACCACTTAATAAAAAGACCATCATTTCCTATTGGTCAGCAGTGCACCTTTGTTATAGATCTAGGCTCGCATAGATGGTTCTTTTTGGATGTTATCAATTTGTTCCACTTATCTGTCTCTGTACCAGGTATGTGCTCTATTAATTTCTGTAGCCAAAGAGAATCTCGATGTTTCCAGTGTCTTTGCTCTTAGGATTGCCTGGCTTTTCTTGTCCCTTTGCATTTCCAGATCGAGTTTAGATCAGTTCATCAGCTTCCTCGTGCCCCAAAGAAGCCTGCTGGGACCGCACATTTATCTAAACATCAATTTGGGGAGAATTCAATTTTCACAGCCTTCCCTTTGCTTGTTTAGATTTTCTTTTTCTCCTTAACTGGTATCTGGTAAATGTTTTTGCACATCTTTGTTAGGTTGGTTCTTAATTGATTTTAAAATATTTATTTTAGCTGATGTTATTCAATATTCTTTTGTCTGACTATTTATTGGTGGTAGATACAAATTCCATTAACTCCTTTTTGCTTGTTTGCATTGGTTTTGGGGGGATTGTTTGTTGAAATGGGGGTGACCTTGAATTTCTGGGCTCCAGTGATTCCCCTGTTTCTGCCTCTTGGGTGTTATATGCACACTCTGCTCCGCTCTGCCCAGCCTCAAATGTTATTCATCTTTATATGCAGGCATTGTTGTTTACTTCTGCAGTCTAAGAGTATACATGTAGATTCCTTGGGAATTTCTCTGTAACAGCATGCCATCTGCTCTCATTCCCTTCCTAACCCATCCTCTTCTCTGGGTGGGACTTCCTACAATGAAGAGCAGAAACAGCACCAGTGAGCGCTCTTAACCTCAGCTCCACCTGGCTTCACGCCTCCCATTTTAGACCACACCTACAGCTTATTTAAGAAGGTGGTTTCTTCCCCCACCCCCCACCGTGTGGTTTTCTACTCCCTCATCAAGCCACCTGGGAATTGCTTTGCTCATTAAAGTTGAACTTTTAATTTGGCCTGATCTGATTCATTGCATCGCTGGAGAGACAGAATATCAGAGTACAGAAACCTTCCAGTAAGTCCTAGAAAACCACTATGAAGTACAGTGTTTGTCGTAGGATCTTTGTAAACACACATACTATCAAAACAATCCCCATTCATAGATAACACAACTAAGATGATCTTAAAGAATTTTTTCTTCCTGGTATTCTCGTCTTTGCATAATGTTTCTCCTTCACTGAATCATGGCCGAATGGTGTGTTCAAACGGATGTGGCAGAAATGAGGTGTGACGGGCAGAATTATGACATCAAAGACATTTCAGTTTCCCGTATTCTTTCTGGAGAGTCTCTAGCCGATCATTCACCTTGGGGGAAGCCCACCACTGTGTCTGAGGGGATCAAACAGCTGTGATGAAGATAAAAGGTCGCTTCCAGCTGCCAACTTCCAGTGCTAACTAGTGAAACTCCTACTCCTGCATCACAGATCCGCCTGCTCAAGTCTCGATGTCACTGCAACCCAGCCAAAGTACTGACCAGAATTTTGGGTGATCTAGAGTAAGGGCTGCCAGCCTTCTGTGCTCTTAAATCCCTCATCAGACAGTGTGAGGGGGACATGCGGTTATGGTTCTGAGCCACAGTGTTCTGGAGATATCCGGCCATGCAAGACTAGATAGTACTGTTCTTACTTCATTATGAACTCTGCTTTAAAGCAGTTGTTAAACTTCTCCAAATGCCTTTCCTGCATCTACTAAGATGCTCATGATTTTTCTCTGATTCTCTCGTGTATGAGGAGGACAAACTCTCAGAAGTTGAGTTTCAAAACCAAAAGTGATGCACATTTTAAATGTTGGTGGCCAAATAGTTCTTTAAAAAGGGTATATCAATGTATTTTGCAACCATGGATGCCTGTTTCTTCATAGCCTTGACAATATAGTGCAAGCAATATTGTCTCACTGATTTGTCTAATGATGGGTTTTAAAATGTGTTTCTTTAAAAAGAGAATACACTCCTTGAGTTCAAGGCCAGCCTGGTCTACAGAGTAAGTTCCAGGATAGCCAAGGCTGTACCAAAAAAAAAAAAACCTATCTTGGAAAAAAAAAAGAGAGAGAGAGAATAGGGTTATCAAGATGGCTCAGCAGATATAAGTGCTTGCTACCAAGTATGGTAATCCCTAGAACCTACATATTGGAAGGAAAAACCAACTCCCAAAAGTTGTTCTCTAACCTCCACAAGTACTCCCCTTACCTCCACACAACACAAATAAAAAGTAAGTGTTAAAAAAAGAATGCACAGCACTTGGGAGGCAGAGGCAGAGGCAAACTCTGTGAGTTTGAGGCCAGTTGGTCTACAGAGTGAGTTCAGGACAGCCAGCGCTGTTATACAGAGGAACTTTGTCAAGAGAGAAAGAGAAAGAGAGAGAGAGGGAGAGGGAGAGGGAGAGGGAGAGGGAGAGGGAGAGGGAGAGGGAGAGGGAGAGGGAGAGAGAGAGAGAGAGAGAGAGAGAGAGAGAGAGAGAGAGAGAGAGAGAGAGAGAGAGAGAAACTTACTTCCTTGATATCAGTAAGACGGAGTCTGGGTTACTAAATGTATGTAACTTTAGACTCATTATGTCTTTCTGGTGGATGACTCTTTTATCTTTATGGAATATATATCCTACTTTTCTAAGATTTCTTTTCCTGAAGGCATTTTGTCTGAGATGAGGCTCTGATATGACTGCATGGTACATGTTTTCTCCAACCTTTGATTTGCAGGAAAAATGGAAGACCCTGGAATCCATTCACAGGGAACAGAAATATGCATGTGCAATGTGCACTCGATTGACTATTATAAGTAATAACTTGTTCTTTATGTTTAATTTGAGAGGTGATACAGTTTGATAGGAAAAGAATGTGTTTTTAGACTAAGGGGGTTGTAACACAGCTTTACCAGTTTAAAGAAAACTTTTAAAAAGATTGCTCCATAATAGAGAAAATCATTCACAAAGAAAAGAAAAGCTATTCCTGATTCCTTCCGGTGGTTTGTTTGTTTGCTTGCTTGTCTTTTGTTTTGTTTTGTGTTTTTTGAGACAGGATTTCTCTGTGTTGCCCTAGCTGTCCTGGAACTCTCTCTGTAGACAAGGCTGGCCTTGAACTCACAGAGATTCACCTGCCTCTGTCTCCAACTGCTGGGATTAAAGGCACGTGTCACTACCACCACGACTGCCACCAGCACCAGGCCCCTCTGGTGTTTTTGTGGAGGAAAATGGACAGTGCTCAATCAGGGATGTTTACAAGCTCAGGTGACCATGAAATGGGCCCCATCTAACTCACAGACCAATCAGAACTTGCTGGGACTAACACTGACATAAGACCAAGGTAATTAGCATGAATTACCTAGAACACATTCCAGGAAGTAAATGTGAACTCCCCTGTCTATGGAACCACGGTTTCGATTCTACCAGAGGAAGCGAACGTAGGTTATAAATACAGAGTGTCTGAGGCAGGAGCAGAGTAAGGTACCAGCATGTCTCCCCTAGACTTGTGTTCAGCTCCCTCATCATTTTTAGTACTTTGCAATTTTTTTTGCAAAGTATTGCATCCTTCTATTTTTTTGTCAGATTTGCTCATTATAAATTCTTCTTGCTCGTTACAAAACTCTTCATGGTAGAGATGTAATGTGATAAAAGGCAGAGTGTTTGGGGACTTGGGAGAAGGAAGACGTGTTTTCATTAGCAGTAAGCCACGTCTCTATTCTCTAGAATCTCTCCAACCCTCAGTTTCTCCTGTTGTAGAATGGATGAGAGTAACATGTGGAAAATCCCTTTACACTGTGTGAATATATGCCAGTGTGATTGGTTTAATATAAGAAAAGCTAAACAGCCAGTAGCTAGGCAGGATTTTGGGGGCAGAGAGAACGCTGGGAAAAAGGGCCGAAACTGAGGAGTTGCTAGTCAGACGCAGAAGCAGCAGCATGGGAAGTTCATAGGTGAGATAAACAAGCCTCAGGGTGGCACATAGACGAATAGAAAGGGGTTAATTTAAGTTATAAGAGCTAGCTTAAAACAAGCCTAAGTTATAGCTTAATATTTCATAATTAATATTAAGTCTCTTTATGGTTATTTGGGAGCAGCTGGCAGGGCAGAGCTGATGGCACAGAGCTGATGAGCGGTCCAGAGCTGATGGGCACAGAGCTGATGAGCGGTCCAGAGCTGATGGGCACAGAGCTGATGAGTGTTCCAGAAGAAAAACCCCACCTACAGTAGCATCTCTTCTTTTCAGAACTGTTATTAGTATGAAAATAAGCTAGCGTACACCTATGTGTGAAAGAACTGTACAATTGTGGGGGAAGAGCTGTACACACACCACACTGGCTGATGCTGATTGACACTTGTCTTCACTTATTTAACTGAAACTTCATTGGAATAGGTACTGTGTGTGCAGTTTCAAAAATTACATCTCTTACCTCTCCTTGGCTTTCAGAAGCTCTGTGGGGGCTTCTTGGAAACATTTGTTTTACAGACACGGGTACCACTCTTTCCCCTTTGTGCTGTCCTTTCTCCTTGCTGCTTAGAACGTGAAAGCGGCATTATGAACTGCAGGGTCCATTTAAAATCTTGAGAGAAAAGACTACAGACTGCAGACACCTTAACCCTGATGATGTTGGGCCAATGAGCCCACAGTAATCGGGTTTGATAATACAAGACGAATCAAAATCAACAACCAAACTTGTGTGATTTAATTATTAGCAAGTGCTCTTTGAGGGTAAAAACCAAACCAAAACGAGACAAAAATTGCAAGTTTTAAGATGTTATTGGTTGCAGTTTAAGTTTTCCTGGTGGGGCTGATTTCAAATTAGCAGCGCGATGTCACTGTGACAGCTAAAGTTGATCATTCATTTGACTGCCTAGAAAGGATGCCTGGGGGATCCTCACAGACACGTTTCTAGATGAGATCATTTCCAGAGACAATTAGACCCCAAGAGTTCTGGTCTAATCAAAGGAATGGTCCCTTGATGGATTCAGAATATGATGGCATCATTGGGAGGTGCTGAAATGTAGGCCCTGAGGTCTAGTTAGAGGAAGGGAGCTGCTGGGGGCCATGTCCTGTGGGGTATATCTTTACCCCGGACCCCTTTCTGTATTCTGTGTTTCCTGACTGCCGTGAGGTAAACGCCACCGTGGTGTGTGCATCACAATGCTAGGCTACCACAGACTGAAATCTCTGAGAGCAAGGCAACCCCTCCTTCTTGTTCTGACTCTCTCTCACGTGTGTTTCGTCATGGTTCCAGTCTCACAATGCGAAGACGGGTTTAACACAGGAGCACACCAGGCAGCAGGCCAAGTGTACTTGAGGACAGTAATAGATACAAGCAACCCTGAGAACAGACACATAACATGAAAAGTATCATTAGGAAGTGTAGTATATATCACCTTTGCAATATATTTTTCAAAGTTTTGGAATGCTAGGCAGGAACTTTATCACTGAACTATATTACAGGGACAAAACTATATTCTATGTAAATTTTCAGTTATCGAAATATTTGACAGCTACCCTGAAAAATTCCTGAGAATTTGATCATAAGCTCATGTCCAACATGCCATTCCATTTTAGCCAACATTAGCTGTGTTATTAAATGTTTATTATTTGGGGACTAATTGTATTTATAGGATACAGTGTGATACTTGAATGGTCAGGGAAACTGGCATGTCCACGCCCATGAAATCTAATACTCTTATGGTGATTTTTTTGTTTTTGTTTTGTTGTTGCTTTTGTCCCAGTTTTCTGTTTTGTTGGAGACAAGGTTTTTCTGTCTAACAGCTTTGGCTCTCCTGGAACTTGCTCAGTAAACCAGGCTAGTCTCAAGCTTACAGAGATCCTCTTGCCTCTGCCTCCCAAGTGCTGGGATTGAAGGCATGAGCTGCCACCACTGCCTATCACAGAAGGAATTTTTTTAGAAATCCACCATGTCCTAAGGTACTATCTAAGAAGATGAAGATGACCCTATTGGTCCAAAGTCACACACACACACACACACACACACACACACACAAAATCACTATAAGATAAAATTTGACAACTTAGAATCAATCACATTAGAACTTGATGTGGCTCCGTGTTCAGTCCCACCACCAGGGCACAGGCGCAGATGGCTCAATGACTGAAAAGTCCTTGCTGCTCTTCTAGAGGGGCCCAAGTTTGTATTCTGTACCCACATCGTCGGGCAGCTCACAACTGCCTGTAGCTCTAATTCTAACTCTTCTGGCCTCTGTTACCACCCACACATATGGAACACACACACAAACACACACGCACGCGTGCAGATTTTTTTTAAAAAAAACCTACATTTCTCTTTTCTGCGAAATGTGATCAGGTTTGTTCCTGTCAGTCATCTGTTGCTCTGTATGAGACACTCTAATGTCTAGTACTTCAAATACATTAGTTTGTGTGCTCACAGATCTTTGGGTCAGTAAGTTGGGCTAGGATCAAGAGGACAGGTGACTTTCACTGACACTGCCTTGCTGACAGAGTTTTCTGTCCTGCCCAGTTCCCGCAGTCCCAAAGAAATCACACAGAGGTCTACACTAGTTATAAACTGATTGGCCTAGTATCTTAGGCTTCTTATTAACTCTTATAACTTATATTAGCCCATACTTCTTGTCTGTGTTAGCCACGTGACTTGGTACCTTTTTCGGCGAGGCAGTCACATCTTGCTTGTACTGTGTCTGGCTTCTTCTGTGTCTGGGTGGCTACTGCAGACTGACTCTCCTCTTCCCCAATTCTCATTGCCTCACCTCTACTACCTGCATGGTTGCCCCACCTATACTTCCTGCCTGGCTACTGGCCAATCAGTGTTTATTTAAAATACAAGTGACAGGGTACAGACCATTGTCCCACAGCACTACCTGATGGCACAGGGGCTGCTGGTCTGAAAGATGCCAGCGAGGATTGCTCATCTGTATTCTTTTTTTTTGCTCATCTGTATTCTTTTTTTTTTTTTTGCTCATCTGTATTCTACACAGTGTCATGAGGTCTATCCTGGTCTTCACGCAGCAGTACCACGATTCCATGGGGATGAAGACAGAAGTTGCAAGGTGTCACGTGGCCTAGGCTTAGAAGTCATACACCGTCACCCCTCCAATGTTTTGCTGATCTCAAGGGCAGCCCAGTTTCAAAGGGCGAGGAAACAGGATCCTGGTGGGAGGAGCTACAGACTTTGTGACTGCTTTGAGTTTACCACATCAGTGAGCCCATTTAATTTTATCACCTTACTCTAAGCCTCCTCTACTGCCTGGGCTCAGAGTAATCGTATTCTAAATGGTGAGAGTTGAAACCTCTTCCAAAAAGATCTCAGCTGTGGTCAGGCATCTGCAGCCTCTTCTTCCTTCCTCCACGGCTGTTGATAAGGCCAGCCAGATCAAAACTGTCCTGAAGCTGTTGTCAGTGTCATGTGAAGAGAAGGCGGATGGTCCCGGCTGGCCACCTAGATACAAGACTAGGGAAGTGGTCGCTTCCTTTGTGTACTCTTCTGCAGAGACACCAGTGCCAGTCAGAGACCAGTTAAGTGTGCTGACATTTCGCTAAGAGTCGTTACCTCTGGACACATGTGCATAAATGTGCTAACGAGAGAGTTTTCTTAAGGGCTCTCATATCCAGGATTATTCCAAGTCACCGCTGAAGGCAAACATCATCAGAACAGTGTGTTAGGCTTAATAGCCCAGAGTGCTTCTGTAATTCTTAATCCCCCATATGCTTGTGACAGATCAGTCTCTGAAATAGGAACGTAGCCCCGGGGGAGAGAATGGCTTTAATCACCAAGCCTCAGGTGGGAGAGCACTACCAGCTAATGACTTCCCCATGCCTTGCAGCTTACAGAGCATAAATCTCCAGGCTACTCAAGACAGAAACCAAAATAATCATTTGCTATCAAACTGTTTTGCAAGCCATAAATGGCATAATTCTGAGAGGCCGTTTCATGTACTTCCTTGGCAAAGAAAGAGGCCGGAGGAAGAAATTTAGATCATGGAAAAGCTTCCCCCCAACACACACTCAATCCTTCCGCTATGCACGCACAATCTAGTAGGTATCTGGAGGTCAAGGTTATGCAGGTTTTTATTCATTCTTTCTTGAGTTTTCAAGTTCTATCTGGACCAATATCCCTTATATATGTATATTAATTATTTGTTTACAGGTGGGCTTCTTTTTATCTACCTCTTACTCTTTATCTTCCTTTACCTTATTTTAATCCCCCCAACACACACAGAGGCACAGGATTCCTTCACATTTAAGTTAATTTGGTGCTTAAAACAGAATCCACTGTGAGTGTCTTCCAAAACACAAAAAGACTTATTTGCAGAAGTGGCGGGAAGGCTGAAGTGAGCTCTCGAGACAGGATCCCTCAAGAGCTACTACTAGGGAGCTGCCAGGTCTGTAGAGGTCAGAAAAGTGAGGGATGCAGCAACACAGACCCAGATCAGGACCTTAATGCAACAGGTGCAATACGGGGGTAAAGAAAACAGAATCTAAACG
Organism: Arvicola amphibius; assembly: GCF_903992535.2. Taxonomy (NCBI): domain Eukaryota; kingdom Metazoa; phylum Chordata; class Mammalia; order Rodentia; family Cricetidae; genus Arvicola; species Arvicola amphibius. Next base: position 137,938,373 of record NC_052050.1, on the reverse strand, counting down.
CCAGGATCAAAGCCGCTGACTTTGTTCCCGAAAACGTCAGGAGATAGAAGAAGGAAAAAAAAGGGGTGACCCATGGTCTCACTGCTGCCTTGAAAATATCACATATGTGAACTTGCTGAAACAGCTACCTAGCTGAAAGAGAGCTGAAGAAAGCCACGTGGAAGCTGTCCGTTGTTGACTGGGTTAGACCGAGGCACACCCAGATCAGTAAAGCAGCATCTCTGGTTGTGCCTGTGGTGTGCCCAGTGATGATTGGGATCATGAGGACTCTGACCTGTGCATGGTTTAACCCACTGATGGATTCTGAACTTGAGAAGATCATTGATAGGTGACAGAATTGTGAAACGTGGGGCCACGTGGAGTAAGTGGGCCCCTGAGGCAGTATCTTTAGGGGCTGTGTCTTCTCGTTTTCAACCTGCGGGTTGTGACCCGCCCCCTGACAATCCTCTACCTCAAAAAATATTTACATTACTATTCATAACAGTAGTAAAAGTACAACTATGCAGTAGCAATGAAATAACTTTACGGTTGGGGGTCACCACAACATGAGGAACTATATAAAAAGGTCATAGCATTAACAAGGTTAAGAACCACTGTCTGACCCCTTCCTGTTATGGTTCTGCTAAACTTCCTGTCTACCATGATGTGAGCAGTTCTACTCTTCCACCCATCACCATGGTGATGGATTGAAATGTCTGGAACCATGGATGAGCAAAGATGTCTTCCCTAGATTCTTTCTGGGACAAGAAGTTTAACATAAAAGATGCTTGACTTTCTGATTTCTGCAACAAGAAAAATCCCCTAGCAGGAGGTAAAAATGAGTATAACGTCTACTTACCAAAAAGGGACTCCAATTGACACTCTTCCCTGGAAGGAAACTACGTAAAATATTTAGCAAGCACCTTCAGGACCAGAAACTCATGACCCGTTTTCAACATTATTTCATCCAGTCCCAACCTCACCTCCCTCGATCAGGTACTATTGCGACTTCAGTTTTTCTGTGGAAGATCATGGAGGTAAACTCATTTACTCAAGGACAAGGGGAGATGGGGCAGCCTAATTGGTGTTGTGAAGGTTCAAATTGAGCCGCATCAAACCCTGTGTTATCTCAGCTACTCTAGAGATTTAGGGCTGCTAATCTCTTCCCCAGGCAATAAACACACACACACACACACAAACACACACACACACACAAAATGGTTTGCACTCCATTTTTCTGGAGCTGGAAAGATTATTGCTTAGCCTACTTCTGCAAGCCCATTTTGGGAATGGACATTGGTCAAGTAAATTGGCCAAGTAAAGGACTGCTGACATTGTGTGTGTGTGTGTGTACGTGTGTGTGTGTATGCGTGTTTATATGTGTACGTACATGCCTGTCTATTTACATGTGTACATGCGTATGTGTGCTTTCACACATGTGTGTTCATGAGTGCCCGTATATACCTGTGTGTGCTCCTGGGGATCAAGCCAAGGAACATGCTAGGTAAGCACTCTGGCACTTAGCTATTCTCAACCTCCATCCCAAGATGGTCAAGACTCTCCATGACCTTTGCTCTGATCCTATCACCCATAAGCCATAAGCCACACGGTTTTCTTAGTATCTTACAAAGACATAATTTTGAGTGGCAGGGGAGATGGCTCTCAGTAACGTGCTTTCCATTCGAGCGTTAGCACCTAAGTCTGATTCCTAGCAACCACATATAAAAAACTGGATGCGGTAGTGTGGGCCTAAAACCCGCAGTGGAGAGCAAGAGACGGGTGGGGTTCCTAGGGAGTCACTCGCCAGTCTGATAGCTCCTGGTGGCATGAGAGACCCCATCTCAAAAATGTAAAGAATAATTGAGGACGACACTCAACGTTGACCCCCACACACTCACCAAACTCATGCATGTGTACCACCCTGCATACATATATGAACATATAAACAAACACACATTCACATAAAGTGCAAGGCCGATTTAGCTCAGTGTTCATAGTCATCCCATCCACAGTAAGTATCATTCATGGGTGTTATGGAAAGGATCCATCGGCCTACAGATCCACAGCCAACCAGTGACTCACCAAGTTTTAAGGGTGGAAATCAAGATAAAAGCACAGACACACCCACTTGTGGGAAGCAAGGACTATTTAAAACATTTCTTTGACTATGATAAACAACATAATTTGGGATCTGATGACAAAAATCTCTGTCTGGAGGCTACTTGAAGCATCTCTCTGTGATGGCTGACGACGGGGAGTACAGCTTTTTGTCAGGAAAACAAACACACAGAAACACTGTTCCCGGACAGGGAGACGGCTCAGTGGCAAAGAGCTTGCTGCGCAAGGTTACGACCTAGACCTGGGTTCAGATCGGTAGCCCTTGTCAAAGACCAGTCACAGTAGTGAACGCTCATCTGCGATTCAGTGTGCGGCTACTTCTGGGAGATGGGAGGTAGAGCGGGACATTGGAGTGAAGCACACAGGAAGCGGTAGAAACGAGAGCCAGGCGCATGCGCACTCCTGCCCACTAGTCTTTTTACAGTAGTTACAATTCACCCAAGGTTTACACCCTTTCATTTGAGAGACTGTTTATTCAAATAGAATGCTGGACTGAATCCAGGGTGGTTTTGAGGGAGCTGAGACTTTCCCTCCACCTTTTTAGGGTCCCTGACTGACCTTTCAAATTTCACTGACACCGGAAAGTTTATCGGGAGAACGCATACTGGTACTTGGAAAACCCCGGAGGAAAATGGAACTCGGGAAGAAGTGACAAAGCCCAAATGCTATGTCCTAGAATGAACAAAGGCAATTGTGACGTCATAAAAACCACGCAAAAGCCAAGCCGTGAGTCCTGGAAGCCGTGCCAAGGAAGGCAAAGGTTGGCTCACGGAGGTTTGTTGTTCAGGTTCTCTTACTTAGGTTCTTCTCTGGAGACAAAACAGTCTTCCAAACAGAGGCTTCTTCTGCTTCCCTTAAGACACGGGAGCTGCATTGCTTTTCAAGCGTCTCTGAACTCAGAAAAAGCGCTATGCCAAACAGGCATCTTTCGGTGCCATGTGCTAACCATTGCGGGCATGGAAAGGACTGAAACATTCGGCTGTTTCTGTCCCTGGTCCACCTTGCTGATAATGGGTGAGCTTGGTGCCTACGCATCCTCCTTAGCCAGAATCGCCTCGAGGGAAAGTCTGGTCCTCTTACTTTACAAGCAGCAGTGGCCCCTAAGCGATGGTTTCAGCGGGCAGGCCCTCACTACCCTCGTTCTTTAGGGAACCAACGGTCCACCAGACACAGTATACACACCTGTAACCGCAGTTCTCCGGAAGATGAGGCAGGAGGACCACAAAACCGAGGGTAGCCTGCACTACCGAGCGGAGAGCCTATCTCATTTGTTTTCCGATGTATGAAGTGCCTTCAAAAGGAAGCCTTTTTGTTTGTGGAGTGCCAGGGACCATGCCCTTCCAAAGAGGACTTCTTCTTTGAGAACCTCAGATACATAAGTAAACGTTTTCAGTTATCCGGGTACCTGGAAATCACCCCCCTCCCCATGGGTGGCTATTTACTGAAGTGGTATCATCCACAGGGGGACAGTCCTCCTTCTACAAACCACACTGCCTGCTCTTTCCAAAAAGACCAGAATATGACTTCCCGTAGTCACACCATACAATATTTTCATTGATTCTAATGTGATTATTGGAAAATTTCCCTAGTTGAGATCCACCTGCCCTATAGGAATCACTACCATCTTCAGGCATGAGCAACTATTTATTAATCAAAAATGCAGTCGTCTTGCTGGTAAATAATTTTGATTTGTTTGCCTTTTTCTTGACCTTTGGGGTTAGAAGGTCAGCTTTTGGGCTTGCTTCTGGGTTCTCCCTAAAGAGAACGCCTCTCTCTCTCTCTCTCTCTCTCTCTCTCTCTCTTGGTTTTTCGAGACAGAGTTTCTCTGTGGCTTTGGAGCCTGTCCTGGAACTAGCTCTTGTAGACCAGGCTAGCCTCAAAATCACAGAGATCCGCCTGCCTCTGCCCCCCGAGTGCTGGGATTAAAGGCATGTGCCACCACAGAGCCTGGGACAAGTATGATCTAGACATGCACAGCTGCCTATGGTGCCCCAGACTCACTTGTAGGTATAAGAGGGCTGTGACCAGGCCTGGAAAGAGAATAGCACTCTATAGGCAGGAAGTGATTAAAGGGGATACCACCATCCGTCCAACTTATATGATGACAGGTAACCAGTAGCTCTAAACCAAGCTCAAACTGTCATAGAGACAAGGATATATCGTAAGCTCATGGTGTGTACCCAGTCTGGTACCACGCCAAATGCTTCATTCTGAGAATTTCTTTCCCACCTGTTTTCCCCAGTGGCTTTTCTGTAAACTATTTTCTAGTAATGTCAAATTGCTTGGCATTGAGATGGTTTTAAGCTTACGGTGTAAATCTTTTAACCCGGATGGATGGTAACACTTTGCTAAGAACTAGCATCCCCTCATGGGTGTTTGACAAATGCTAGTCACTTAATGTTTTAAAACATCTTCTCATGAGAGGCAAGCAAAGCATTACCTGGAGGACAATCCACTTGGCCGTTTTCTCCCAACACAGGTCTGCTGCTGCCTCTAACAGGGGCTATCTTATTAAATCCAAGATAGGCACAGGAGAAAACAAAACAAAAACCAAACTTACCAAGTATTCTGTGCGTGTAAGTATACGTTGCGTGACCAACCAATGGGAGTATGAAACACATGGAAATCAGCCAATCAATTTACCGTATGGCTTAACACACAAAGGAAGAGCCCGCCACTGTGCCTTATAGGCCTAGGGATGAATATTTTGTTTTCTTGGCTGCTCCTCTTTCCACAGCCAGGCTGAGGTGAAGGAGACGACTGTGAAGTCTCTTGGCCCTTGGTTCCACTGTTTCGAAAGTGAACTCTCTAATTTCCCGACCCCTTCCCTAAGTCTGTGTTTCCTCTGACATGTAGCCATGAAACGAGATGGCTCTTGTAAAGCTATGTAAAAGGAAGATGGGTTTCTGCAAATCTGATGGCGATGCTGTGTCTTCTTTTGCTGTACTGGAAGGTACCAAAATGAAATGCCAGTAATGTAAAATGCTCCTTGTTCATATTGCCTGCTCCTAGCTGTCGTGTTCCATACGTTTATTTCAATCTGTCCCCCCAAAAAGCAGCTTCCCACAATCACAGAAACTGGATTTCCAGAAGCCGTTCTCCCCCCCCCCAAGAAATGACCTTTAGTCTTCACTTCTGCCAACTTAATTCACAAACATATCAGTATCCCCCTATCAGAGCTTTTGATGAATAAGAGATGAGAATTCTTTAAAGTGATAAAAATGCAGTCATGAACAAAGACTCTTTTTGTTGTGGTTGGTTGGTTTTTCAGTGCTGGGCACAGAACCCTGGCCTTCATATATGTTGGCAAGTGTTCTACTGATGAGCTGTAGGTCCCGGCCCAAGAGCGATGCGCACTGAGACCCAGTTAGCCTACAGCTCCACTGTAGGCCAATGGCATCTCTAAGGCAAGACAGTGTGGACTCCCACACCTCCTTGCCTTAGAGATCATCAGCTTTGTACCTTTACTCAAAGATTCCTTTGTGCTCACCAAGACCACAGCACAACATGGGAGGACACGGGCACCCAGGAACCAAAGAAGTCATAGTACAGTTGGAATTTTGCCCAGATTCATGTATTGCAGGGTAAATGATTATTTAATTTACCTTTTCTTCTATTGCTCCCTCCTGAAGGATTATGGCTTTTTTTTTAAATTTTCTTCCTTTCCTCTTTCCCCAAATTGCTCCTCAAATCTGGATTATGGGGGGGGGGGCGGTTAGTGCCTATGGTCTCTTCCATGTCCTGCCATGCTGCCAGAGAACTGAGGTTCCAAGGTTTTTCAGTGAAATGGGAATCCTAGCAGGGCTGATGCTAATGTTCTCAGTGCATCTGATATCTAGAATTATGTGTCTGTCTCTACCAATTTACAAGGGACCAGCCAGTTTTGAACATTTTCAGAGACATCTGGAGTTTGGGGCATGGAAGTTGGGAAACACACTCAGCTAAAAGAGAAAAGAAGAATTTCACATGTGAAAAAAGAAAGAGAACTTAAGTGTGCGTGCAGGGAGGGGGCGTGCAAATCAGCTGTTCAGAACCTGGTAGAAGCAGATAGTGAGTTCCAGATCCCATGTGGTCAGCCATGCCACTCTGGCATTATGAATTAGAAGCACTTAAAAAATATAGGTGTGGTTTACTTAATCAACTGCTGATCAAAAATATTTGGGGGAAACAGCTGTACTGGTGCACACCTTTAATCCCAACACTCAGGAGGCAGAGGCAGGCAGATTTCTGTGAGTTCGATGCCAGCCTGGTTTACAGAGCAACTTTCAGGTCAGCTAGTGCTACATAGAGAAATTCTGTCTGAAAAAAAAAATGAAAAAAACAAAACAAAATTGTAGGTGCAAAGTCACCTTGGGTTCTTCTTTTCATTCTTCTTTTGTCGTTTGTTTGCTTGTTTTTCAAGAAGGGGTTTCTCTGTGTAACCGTCCTAGAACTTGCTTTGTAGACCAGGCTGACCTTGATCACAGAGTTGCCCCTGCCTCTGCCTCCTGAGTGCTAGAATTAAAGATGTGGGCCAACACTGCCTGCTTGCTTCTTCCTATTTCTTATAAGCAAGCTATAAAATCCTCCCCTTACCAGAAAGTTATTACTCTTCTTGTTAAGAAAGGCACGTTAAAAGACCTATAACTGCTGAAGAAATAAAAAGTCATCAAGTCTCCCAACCAAAAAAAGCCCAGGACCAGATGGTTTTAGCTCAGAATTCTACAAGATATTCAAAGAAGAACTAATACCAATACTCCCCATATTGTTCTTCACAATAGAAACAGAAGGAACATTGCCAAACTTTTTTTTATGAGGCTATAATTACCCTGACACCCAAGCCACAGGAAGACAATACTAAGAAAGAGAATTACAGACCAATTTCACTCATGAACATTGATACAAAAATACTAAATAAAATACTGGCAAATTGAATTCACCATGATCAAGTCGGCTTCATCCCAGAGATGCAGGGATGGTTCAATATACGAAAATCTGTCAACATAATCCACCACATAAACAAATTGAAAAATAAAAACCACATGATCATCTCATTAGATGCTGAAAAAGCTTTCAACAAAATACAACATCCCTTGATGATAAAGGTCTTGGAGAGAACAGGGATACAAGGAACATACCTAAACATAATAAAGGCAATATACAACAAGCCAACAGCCAACATCAAACTAATGGAGAGAAACTCCCAGCCTACAATTCACAATCCCAGAGAACCTAGACAACAATGAGGACTCTAATAGAGACATACATGGATCTAATCTACATGGGAAGTAGAAAAAGACAAGATCTCCTGAGTAAAATCGGGAGCATGGGAACCTTGGGAGAGCGTTGAAGGGGAGGGGAGAGGCAGAAAGGGGAGCAGGGAAAAATGTAGAGCTAAATAAAAATCAATGGATGGAAGGAAGGAAGGAAGGAAGGAAGGAAGGAAGGAAGGAAGGAAGGAAGGAAGGCAGACACAATGAGGTGGAAAATCCATACAAAGGAACCTCCTTAGACTAACTAACCCCCACCCTCCTCCCCTTCTCCACCCCGGTAATTATCATAGCCTAAACCCCCTGCCTGGTGCTATTTTCAGTTCTCGCCACTCCATACTTAATGCAGGAGCCATCCCATCCCTCATCATCTGTGAGAACTGTAGACACTCAGAGCTGCAGGTGCTCATGTCCCTTGTGTAAAATGGCACAGTGTTTGCAAACAACCTGCACAGTTCTCCCTGCTCCCAGCCTGAGAGGACCAGCCACCTCCCTGCCATTATCATAGGCCTTGCCTCACACCTGACCAGTTTTTTTTTAATCATGGTCCCCAGGTAAGTCACTGCATGTGGCAGTTTGAGAAGCCCTGTTCTCACCAAGGTCCCTTCATAAGCCTCTCTAATTCAATTTCTTTCTGCTAGGTCTTTTTCAAAGCCAGTCATGGCCTGGTTCACCTTGCAAATAACTGCATGGCTTTGGATTTTTTTTCCTACTGACCTTAATATAGCACAGCTGTTTTTCTAATGATTTCTATATTCCTGGCAAATAGGTCATCTCTAATCACAGCTTTTATACAAAGTAACTCTTACAATTTAGGATCCTTCTTCTATATACTTTTAAAAACTCATTTTGTCCATTTTGTCCCTTCTCAAAGGCCAGAAGCAAACTGAGCTAACCTGATACTAATGAAAACTAATACTGAAATCCCAGGGTTCTAAATATGGTGTATTTGCATGTATACTAAGCAAATATTTCTGTGGAATAATCCTACTGTACACTGTGAAAATGTGTTGTTCTTATCGTTAATAAAAAGCATATTGACCAAGAGATAGGCAGGATTTTCGGGGAAGAGAGAATTCTGGGAAGAAGACAGGCAGAGTCAGAGAAGATACCATCCAGATGCAAAGGAAGCAGAACATGAAGAAAATGAGATAACAAGTCTCAAGGCACGTGGCAGAGGGTAAATAAGAAATATGGGTTAGTTTAAATGCAAAACTTAGCTAGTAATAAGCCTGAGCTATTGACTGAACATTTATAATTCATATTAAGTCTCCATGTTGGTTATCTGGGAACTGGCAGGCAGGAAAGAAACATCCACCTACAAAGTATATTCTGCAATTTGCTCCCAATGGTCCCAACACTTCTGGGCTTCACAGTGATGTAAATGTTAGCAAAATAATAGCTACCTAACAAACCTATCAATGATTCCTTCCTATGTAACACACATTTCGATCTTGAATGGGTGACTTGGATTCTATCTTTATTAAATTCACTTCCTAAACCCAGGTGACCTGCTTTGTCCATTCAGAGATGACAACTTGGAAAACTCCCTAGGACTCCCAGCTTCAGGAGAACCAGACCTGGCAGAAGTCTGACCTCATGTCCATTATTGCCCTGTCTAACACTCAGGGTTGGAAAACTTCAACATTCTGGTTTCTGAGAATAAATCAGTGTTGAATAGCTCCCCTCACCCACCCTTTCCTGTAGTGCTGGGATGGAACCTGAGGCCTCTTGCACCCTGGGCAAAAAGCAATACCTTAGTGCAAAGCTCCAGGCCCGGCCTGTCACTCTTTCTAAATAGACTTCTTCCAGGCGCTTGCTCTCCAGCCTCACCATGCCAACATGTCGCCTTATGGTCTGCCATCCCCTCACCTGCCCCAGGCTGGTAACGTGGACGTGAAACCAACCGAGTGTTACTCACCAACACCGGCTTGGAAAACTTAGATTTGATTGTCAGGAGCTTGGGTCCTGGATTTTCTTAATCATTCCATTCTCAGCCTTAAGTACATTCTGTTAATTATTCCATTAGTAGAGATGAATCCCACTAGGCCCCGTCCCCCTTAGGGCACGCTCGTTGAGCTAAAGGTGAGCTTTCCACTGAGACCCATTTAAAGAAAACGTGTATTAACATCTAAATGGATTCTTAAGCATAAAATAGTGCATTTGTTAACACTAAATTAATTTTGTACATATATATGTGTGTGTATATATATAACATATATATAAAACATATATATAACACACATATATATGTATATATATATGCCATGACCAAGAGATGCAAAGTTCAGAATATCTTCATTTACTGTGGGATCAAGCATACAGCGGTGAGAATTACACCCTAAAAAGTAAAATGATAATAATATTTACTTCCCAATTTGCCATGTTTCTATTACTCTTGGAAACAATCTTCCAGGCAGGCCATCTTACAACCTGGGTATCTTGCAATTTGAGCGGCTGCCTCTGGCTCACATAGCCAGTTGGCATTCAACGTGAGCCAAGTTCTCTCCACCTCCCAGTCAGGGGTCCTGGACTCTGGCTGCTATATATTTTGGGTCCAAGGACCAGGCCTCCTTGCCTGTCATCCTCTTGCTTCCTAATGCCACTTTGTCTCCTTCGCATTAACACTTCCGTGTGTACTTATTTCTTGTTCTAGGAGGAGATCTGAGCTGGGCAGAAAAGCAGAAGTTTAATTGCCATTCAGCAAAAATAACCCCTGGGGGGTTTTGAGCATGAAGCCTGCCTCAACAATAGTACCTAAAAAGTATATCCAGGGTAGATGGCTTCTCCGGGGAAAGAGAACCTTCAGAAATGAGACATCAAATCAACTGGCCTGTCAGTGCAGCTGGATGACCACACAGCTGTTAACAGAGACGTAAATGGAAGAGCTAGGTGTTCAGGTGCGAGTCTTACCTCCGTCTTAATCTGTTCTGAGAACACTCAGAGAAAGAGCACACAAATCCCTGCCTGCGGCTGGGTCTCTTTTCAACAAACGCTAATGAAGACAACTTCACTTTCAGGGCCAGTGGGATCCTTTTGCCATTAAAGCTAATCCGTCAATCAGACTCTGTCTCATAAAGAAAAGAACTGCCCACCTAAGGGGGTGAGGCAGCCAGAGGGAGGAGGAGATTTAATCATCAGAGCTCCACCCCGTGAATAATTATTGAAGGAGACAGTTAGGCACCAGGAGAAATGATGATAAGAAACCTCAAGCCCCAGAATCCTGCATCCTAATGCGATTGACAAATTGGAAAATTTAATAGCTGAATTTACTGTTCATTTGAAGCAGTGTCCTTTGGTGTGTGTGGAGGGGGGAAGGGGGTGCATCCTAAAGAATAGAGAGGAAACATGATGAAGAGATGATCACTGGCAACAGTGAACGAAGAGTGAATGTTTCCTTAGGCTGGGCATCAACTATCCAAGTGTGATAACGGCATGGCGTGTATGTTACAGAGAGAGTCATATTTGTATTGTCACGAACCAAATGGCAAGATGCCAATGAAACAAAATAATTCTCAAAATACAGGGAGTCCAAGTGAATGAAACAAAAATAGAAGAATCCTGGTGATTGTTACAGTGGGATAATGGTGGGTGGGAGCTAACTACCATTCATAAGAAATCCAGTCCAAAGGAAATGGCAGAGAAGAGTGGGAAACAGGCTGGCAAGGGCCTAGACGCTCTGAATCCTCCACTCCACCAAAACAGAACTGTTTCCTCGACCTGCTACAATAAACAGGAGTCATGAGAACGATGTATTTATCTGTGGTAGAAAGTAAAGGAAATAGAAAGCAAACATCGAGCCTGGTATGGACTCACTCTTAATCCCAGCCCTTGGAGACACAGGCCAGCGGATCCGGAGTTCAAGGTCATTCTTAGTATTAGCAAGTTTGAGGTCAGGCCCTGACTCAAAACAGACAGACAGACAGACAGACAGACAAAACAACGAAGGACGGGAGGAGGAGCCAGTGCAGAATTTAAGTCTTGAGTCAGGAGTGTGCTGTAAACTGGTTCCATTGCTGCCATTAGTCTTCTAAGCTCCGGATGAGCTGACCGCAGACGCTGCTCCACACACAGGGGAAAGCGGGTACTTCACGGGGCTCCGCCGTCAATCAGCATCGCCACGCCACAGCTATTTCATAGTGACATCAAACATGCCTGACAGTCTTAGAAAACCGTGACTGGAGCAACAGTAGGCAGGACAAGATAGATAGTATGTCTTCTGTGGGGCAGAGAGGAGAAAGCTAAATCCTCTTACCCTGGAGTAATAATGACAACGGAAGAAACCTGATATGGAACTACCGTAGCTAAGATTGCCATATGGAGATGCTCTGGTATTTGGTTAAAAGAATTAGAAGGAATTACCCCCTACGACTCCTCCTGCCCTTTTAGAGGGGGCATAGAGGTACATTTGTGAGATCTGACAAAAAAAAATTTTTTTTTATTAAAAGAAAAGTTTGCAAATTTATTTGCTATTTTTCTTCTGTGGTGATAAAATTCTACAGCCAGAACAACTTAAAGGAGAGCGTGCTTCTTGGCTTGCAGAGACTCCATCAGGGTAAGGGAGGAATGGGAGCAGCCTGGGAGAGCATGGAAGAAGGAACAGGACTGGTCGGTCACATTTCTATCCCCATACAGGAAGCCCAGAGAGATGAGGAAAGGGAGCCAGGCTACAAAGCCTCGAAGCCAGCACCCAGGGTGGCTTTCCTCCAGCAAGGACACAGCGAAAAGCTCCAGAACCTCTCCAAACAGTGCTACCAACTGGGGACCAAGTGCTTAAGTATATGAGCCTCTGGGGGACATTGCTCATTTAAACCACCACAGTAAAATGGTTTCACTCTTAAAAAAAAAAAAAAAAAAAAAAACCAGGTTCACTGAATTTGCATATAACGTTTTTTTTTTTTTTTTTTCGAGATAGGTTTTCTATTTGTAGTCCTTGACTGTACTGGAATTAGCTCTGTAGACCAGACTGGCCTCAAACTCACAGAGATCCTCCTGCCTCTGCCTCCTGAGTGCTGGGATGAAAGGCCTGCACCGCCCCCACTCAGCACTTTTAGGAAGTCTAATTTGCATGCAATAAACCACTCAATTAAGGAATTGCAGTAATTGCAATCATATACTCCCACCAAAATCTATACATAAAACATTTCTCCTACCCAAAAATATCCCCTTTGCCCTTTTGTGGCTAATATCCTTCCTTAAGTGCCCAGCTACTACATTGATCTGTTCCTTTTTCCTAAAACCATTATCAGAATATCACGTAAACGAATCTCTACAGAATGCAGCCTTTCTGCTTGGTTCTTTGCCACTCAGGGTGACACTCTGGGGTTCATTCAGACGTCAGTGGCCATTCTTCCTTTTTATTCAGTGACTTTCCATCACGTGGATAGATCACAGTTTATGAATCTGAAGGAGATTTGCATTGTTTCCACTTTGCGTGTACTATCGCGAAAGCTGCGATGAGCATTTTCATACAGGTCTTACAGTAGGCCTATGGTGTCATTTCCCACAGAGCAGCGTGCAGGGATGGACTTGCCGGCTCGTACAACTGTCTATGTTTCATTTCCCAGAATTTGCCAAGCTCTTTGTCAAAGTGTATCCACTTAGGTATACCGTTATGCACTCCCACCAGCAAAATACAAAAGTTCCAGCTACCTCACTTCTTTATCAATACTTGATAAGTCCACTCTTCAAAAAAGTAAAGACTTGAGCCAGGTGGTGGTGGCAAACACCTTTAATCCCAGCCCTCGGGAGGCAGAGGCAGGCGGGTCTCTGTGAGTTCGAGGCCAGCCTGGTCTACAAAAGCTAGCTCCAGGACAGGTTCCAAAGCTACAGAGAAACCCTGTCTCAAAAAACCAAAGAATCCTTTCGGAAAACACTTGGCGTCCTCTCGCGCAGTTGCACCAGAAACGATGCTATTTAGTACAAATACGAAGACAAGCGGTAATGACAGAGATGGTAGCCTGTGTGACCTCAGTTGCATACTATTTTAGAGACTATTTTGAATTTTGGGAAGAAGGGTAACGTACAACAAATACTCAATGAATAAGTTTTAGAGCTTTACCTTGACTGAGCGTGAGGGCATCCTATCATCTCGTATTAAGCTGTTGGCTTTTTGACACATGTGCAGAATGACCAGGTGTACTTTTAATGTCAGCTGACCAGTCACATTTACTTTCAGTGGCCCCAGGTATATAAAGGATAGCGACAAACGTAATTAATCTACATGTCACAGAAAAGGCAACCTGGTCACTCACTGCAGCCTCTGATGTAGGTAAAGACAGCTCTACCAGAGGACACAAGTCTAAACTGTTCCAAGTCACTGCTTTTCTTCCTTCCAGGCCTGGGCTATTAGCCACTGTGCTTTGGACTGTCTAGACAGAGTAGAACTCTCCTTGTCAATCTCAAATTCTATCAGTTCACAAGTTATCTAAGAAGGTGTGCTCCTGCCTACAGGAGATGACATACCAATCATTTCTGAGGTGATATGCAGAGGGAGGGAAACTGAGATAATGTCCTCAAGACCCTTCTTGACATTTGTGATGATCTCACTCACCCCTTATCTCTCAGCTTACTTCCCATCTCCACGTCACACCTATCCCTGGAAATGCCTGAAGGGCTATCACCTTGACACTCACAGACAATGGACGATTAGTATCGGAAGTAACTGAATTCCTGGGACATTTTAATTTTATCTGTATATTTCAACCCAAGGCAAATATCCCGTGATTTCAAGTACTAAGAGAGGAATTAGATATTCCTGCCTTTTGGTTGTCATTTTTAAATTTTATTTTTATTTGGGGTGTGTGTGTGTGCGTGGTGTGTGTGTGTGTGTGTGTGTGTGTGTGTGTGTGTGTGTGTGTATGTTTGTAAGTATAACCATGAACTTGCTGTTGCTGGAGGAGGTCAGAAGTGGGTGAGGAGCTGCCCAATGTTGTAATGGGAACCGAACCCAGGTCCTCTACAAGGGCAGCGAGTACTTTTAATCTCTGAGCCATTTTTCCAACCCCCGTTTTTGTTTGTTTGTTTGTTTGCTTGTTTTTTGTTTGTTTTGTGTTTTGCTTTCTGTAAAAACGATTGGAGCAGACTTTAAGCCCTTCAATTTACAGCAACAAGAAACTAAAGTCCACTTCAATAAGCAAGGAAGAGGCCCACTCTCTCCTCTGGTTCACCTTCAGCCCCTTTTACAAGCAGGATGCTTTGGTTTGTTTTCTAGACTCTTATCATGCCTGTTCAAAGGATGATGGACACATCATCAGCAAGATGCCGGCTAACCTTCACCATGGGCCCACTTCAAATGAAGAGCCATGAACTGACCCTGACCCTCAGTTAGCAATAGAGACGCTCATACCTCACCTGCCTGGGCCTCAGCTGCTGAGGTTCAGCTCTCCAAGCCAGACACGCCTGCAAAGCAAAAGCAAAGGAGGGATTGGAGGAATGCTAGTCACTACTTAAGAATTAGGATAAGCCTGAGCACACCCAAATGATAAAATTTCTCAAGTTTCTATCCTCTTACTCAGAGAACAGTGCCCTAAGCCATCCTTCTTTATTGAGAGTCCTACAAGACTGGAAGGCTCTGGGCAGGAAGAAGTCACCCTGACATTTTAAAAGGGCTCAGAATTAGACATGGTATTCCTTCTGACAAGGCCCAGGGGCCTCCTTCAGTTACCACTGGGAATGAACTCCTGATGAGAAGCAAGTGTAGTGAGCGGAGGGCACACGAAGCCCAGCAATCACCAGTGGCCACCCATTGCCTCTTGTGATAACGGGCAGACTTATATAGACCCTGTCATTTGGCTCCGAGATCGTGTGGAATTCACTAGTGCCATCTGTTCAATACGCCTTTGTCTATTCCTCTTTTGCCCATTATTGAATGGTAATAGCCCCTTACCTTTTAGTTAGGAGCAGGTAGTTCCAGCCAATGAATCATAAACAAACAACCAGAAAAATGTGGGTCACTTCCACTTCAAATTGTTTATAATAATTCCAGTGCAATCAGCTGCACGGAAGACAGGAGCAGCTCCATCCTAGTGTTTGGGCAGCTGCGATGGGCAGGATGGGAGCTCCAGAACAGGGGGTGATAAACACCGTATTAGCGCTCCCTCGCTGTCACAAAATACCAAAGAGAATTAACTTATAGAGAAAAAAGGTTTTGCGGGCTCCGAGGCTGAGATGTCCTGGGCAGAACCGTTGCTTTTAGACCCGTATCAAGGCAGCATATTATAGCCAGAGGACGACAGTGTTATCGGGAATGGCACTATAGGCATACAGAAGCACACAAGGCAGACATAGTCCTTCAACAAGAGCTGGGGCTATAGATAGAAACATACAGAGGAAAGCATTCTGTTTGTTGAAGTAGCTTGGCTTGGCAGCCTCTCTAGGGTCACTGCTCTCCTGCCCCCATCTATAAAATAAAAATATTGCCTTACTGCGTACTCACAAGATGTTCTGACATTCTCTCTCTCATTCTCTCTCTCTCTGTGTGTGTGCATGTGTGTGTGCGTGTGTGTGTGTGTGTCCTGTGCATGTGAAAGTCAGAATAGGACTCTAGATCCACTAGCACTGTAATCTGACTTGGGTGCTGGAAACTGAACTCTGGTCTTCTACAAGAGCACCAAGCTCTCTTTACTGCTGAGCCATTGCCACTCCCGCCCCAGAAAAAGATGGTTTCTTATTAACAGTGCCTGGGATAGGGGAAGGAAAAACTAAGTGGCTATAACTTCTTTCGTGGCTCAGAATAAACTATTTTGGTGAGGAGGGAAGGGAGGAAGGAAGCAGAAGATAAGAATCCCTGCACTGGCAAAGCTTGGAAAAGATGAGGGACTGTTCCATTCCAACCTGGACCATACAGTGAACTCACATCTCAAAAAAAAAAAAAAAAAAACAAAAAACAAAAAACAAAAAAAAAACATGGAAGAGAAAGAAGGGGAGGGAGGTAAAGAAGAAGAAGAGGAATGGAATATGTGAGGCCCATGGGATTATTTTTGTGTATAGCAATGTCTCCATGAGTGAGTTAATATGAATCAGGCCCTGCCAGAGTGGCCAAGGATGAGCATGGTTGAAAGTTGACCCACCTTCTCAATATCAAACAGAAAGTGAGAAGAGAAGACTCACAGGGGAGGGGTGTTTCCTTGAGGTGATCATCACTGTCTCAAAATAGTCCCTCAGCCCTATAGGCTGGAGTGGTGACATTTGGCCCGTCTAGAAAACATGCAAAGTAGCTGTGGACTTAATCTTTAAGAAGCTAGCAGCAGTGGAAAAACAAAGGTCTGAGCTAAGGATAGAGCTTGGTGGTAATACATTCGCCTGACATTCAAGGGGCTGGGGGTTCAAACCCCAGCACTGGGGGTGGGGGAGAAGAGAAAGAGAAGTGCCAGACACCCACATTTGCTAAGCTGGTCAAAGCTGGCAGGCTGTTGACAAAGCTATCTGAAGGTGTAAGTCTTGGGGATATAAAGTCAGTGCTTTGGGTTTGGGATTAGGATTGCCAATGGATTAGGGATTAGGGATGCGGATGGATTAGGATTAAGGATGCCGATGGTCGGTTAAGTCAAAACTAGGAGTTGAAACCGAGATGATGCTTTGGGGTTGAAGATAAACATGTGGGAATCATCTCTGAATGGTCACTGTATCTTGAAAATAAATGAAGCTAGTTCAGATTCTAGATAATTGAGACAGAAGTGGCTAAGGGGAATCTGACAGTTCTCAAAACTACTTAGAACCCTGGGCCTTTTCTTCAGTGCTGCTGTATAAAAACCCAAGAAAAATAAAGGCAGACACTGACTTCCGTTTGGTTATTAGTGACTCAGATTTGCCAGTTTTACCGAAGTAGTGTAACATACAAAATTAAGATTACTAGATCTTAGAATCAGATTGATCAGAATTTGAATCCCAATACTAAAATTTACTAAATGAATGTAACTTGGGCTTCAATATCTTTATCCAATATAACAAACATATTGATGTCTTCTGCAAGCGGCCACCATTTAATAGATAGTTCATACAGGAACTACATCTGTGAAGCCATAATGACCATGGTGCTAAAAGAAAGGTGAACCGGTGTTCAGTGAGGAGCCAGATCTGCTAGGAGCAGAAGCTCAACCAGAAGCTGTATTTCCCAGGCTCCCTTGTAATTTGTCCAGACACTGGAACCCTGGGGAGAAGAATGCCCGCTGAAACCACCTGGACCTGGTCTAGTGCACAGATGCCTGCCAGGCAGCAGCCTCCCGTGACCTTTCCCTCCTTCTCCTTCCGCGTAGAAGGAGTAGAGGTGACCTCAGTAAGTCAGAAACGAGATAGCAGAGTAAACAGAGCCTGGATCCAGAACCCATCGAAGGAAGGGGCTCAGACTGCTTAGACGCTCTGAAGGGTTCACCTTCTTCATCAGAATTCTTCCAGAAGGCGAGAAGTTGATAGGGCTAAGCCTAGACAGCGCAGGCTCTCTACATCATGGGACACAGTGACACACAGCTATGAGACACCCCTGGGTACAGGAAGTTGGTGTCTGCATCAATGTGACTAATAAGGAATTGCCAGTGGGGACGCATCACAGATGTGTGCTTTTTTTTTCACTTCTAAGTAACTTCCATGATAGCAGCAGAAGTTCTATCATTCAAAATCTTAACAAGTCTGACATGCACACATGGGCCCTTTCCCTCTCTTACACACAGACACACACACATACGCATACACACACACACACACACACACACACACACACACACACAGAGAGAGAGAGAGAGAGAGAGAGAGAGAGAGAGAGAGAGAGAGAGAGAGAGAGAGCGCAATGTAGAAGCAGTCACTGACCAGCCACAGCGGGGGTGGGGGCACCAAAGAGGAATGAGATTTTATTCAATTATTTTTTAACTAATGACATATGTCCCAGATATAAAAGCATGGTGTGCTGGTTTCCATGAGAATGACCCCCATAGGCTCACATTTGAATACCTGCCTCCCAGGTGGAATTGTTTGAGAAGGATTAGGGGATGTGGCCTTGTTGGAGAAGGTGTGTCAGTAGTGGTAGGCTTTGAAGTTTGAAATGACTCCAGCTATCCCCAATGTCCCCTCTGCCCCCGGCTGTGGATCAAGATGTGTGTTCTCTGCTGGCTGTTCCTACCGCCACGCCTTGCTCCGCCATCATGGCATCTGACCCTCTGAAACCACAAGCCCAATTAAACATTTTCTTTGGTAAGTTGCCTTGGTCATGGTATTTTCTTACAGCAATAAAGACAGAAGGTGACAGAATTCATTGCCATGCAAATTGATCAAAAGGCACATAGTCTTTGGATGCTCCTATTAGTTAAACACTCAGGCACGTGTGATACACCCTTAAATAACACAAATCATTCTCTCCAAAGATTTAGCTGTAAGGAAGCTAACATTTAACCATGGCTGCGTAGGTCCTGTCTCAGAGGAGAGCTTCCCGAGATGAGTCTAAGTAAAACCCAGGGCACTACGTCGTACCCAGGGGAAGGGGTGGGGTGGGGTGGGGATACCGAAAGCCTGATTGAGCTCCTGGTGAGGTAAAAAGTGGTGGACAAAGACAGGAGTGGGAGGCAAAGCTGCCAGTGTTTAGGAAGAAAGCCAATTGGGTGATAAGGTCATGCCATGTGCAAGGGGATTCCCCATAAAAGGTAGATACCTTACCAGCCACAGCAGGGTAAAAATAGACCGTACGTCATTTCGTCCTTGGTGGCAGTTTTGTATTCGCCAAAGGTCATACATAAGATACCTGTTTCAGAAGGATGTCCAAGACATAACACCAGGTTTTTAAAAATTAAAAAGGGAGGTGAAGGCAGAGTATGACTACAGAAAGAGCGGGAGGTGACCAGGCAAGGGTGGTGCACACCTTTAATCCCAGCCCTCACGACATCTGTGAGTTCAAGGCCAGCCAGAGCTACATACAGAGAAACGCTGTCTCGAAAATCAGAGAGAGGGGGGAGAGAGAGAGAGAGAGAGAGAGAGAGAGAGAGAGAGAGAGAGAGAGAGAAGAAGCAGCATTACATGTGCATGTTACTACACATGAAGACTGTCTTTGGAGGAAGGCATAGGAAATTGGCCACCATGGGGAGCCACTTGAGAACTGGGGACAAAGCTGGGACCACGGTTTCTGTTTTCACTGCATTGTATTTCTGGTTGAATTTTTATTTTTATTTTATTTTTTTAGCATGTATATGTTTACTATCCTTACTGAAAAACAGAAACAAATAGCCAGGAAAGAAGCTGCAAAGCTTTTGTTTTTCTGTTGCTTGAGAAAGTCTGCTGCACACACAGACAAGCAGGCAGGCACTGGAGAATACGGAAGGGGGAAATAAAACTGGATGCACACTTGCAATCCGCCACCTTCTCCCCTGAGTCTAGTTTCGCCAGGCCCTTCTAGAAGTTATAATTGGCTGTGCACACACACACACACACACACACAAGCCCACAGGGAGGAAATGAGGTCGTCAATAGGCTGTTGACGGTGCATTGGGGCTTATATTTCAGATTCTAAATTGATAGTCTTCTCTGGGGACTTGGATTATTATGCACCTTTCTTGGCGTAAATAGAATAAAAAAGATTATGAAACTTTAATCAAAAGTCAAGGTCTTGACAGGGAGCGTTGCCCTTGAAGTTCCTCTGGTGAGGTCAGCGGGCCTCATCTGTACAACAGACCTTCAGCTGTTCATCTAGAATATTCCACCCACCACCAGAATGGTCACCACAGAAAAGGCCAAGCTAGCTTTGTTCAGGTGCCATTTTCCAGCATTAGCTCCTTCCCCGCCACCAAGGTTTTTATTTATTTATTTATTTATTTATTTTTGTTTTGTTTTGTTTTGTTTTACCGGTGACTTCATGACAGCCCATTTCCAGCAGGGCGGGAAAGAATGGAAAAGTTGTATCCATCGTCCACCGTTCCGCACCTCATTTGAGAGCCAGGACATTAGCAAAGGACTTGTCATGGAAGCAAAACAAATAGAAGCCACAAAGAACCCCCAAAATAGCAAGCCTGGGCTGTTTTCGGGACCGTGTCATTCAGTGTGATTTCATCAGCCCCGGGCTCCAGAGGGATGATTTACACAAGTCAGTCAGCCTCTTCACGGTGGGAACTCATTTCTAATAAATGATAGCAAGTAGGTTTATTCTGACCTGTGACTGTGAGTCACCGTATTTGAAGCCACATGACAAACACCAGCAGAAACCAACAGATGACCTTGGCCACGGGACTTTTTAATCTTTCAGAAAAAACAAAAACAAAAAAAAAAACAAGCGTGTTTCCTGACTGAGATGCTGAGGGCTGAAAAGTCTGTATCAGACTGGGGAGAGAGACGACCAGAGGGGGGCCGTCACCATGGCCCTTCCTCCTCAGCAAGTCTGTGGTTTGGTGCCCAGGGAAACCTGGAGGAGGAAGTGCATTGGATCCTGACTAAAACGGAGCTTCAGAGGGAGAGGAGGGTAAATTACAGCCACCACTAAAATCACCACAAATTAATAGGCTGAAAGTTCCACACTTGCTGAGTCCTTCGTACTACGACAGAGCACCTTCTCCCAGAGGGAAATGAGGAGACACACGGGCACAGAGGGCACCTGGGATGCTCTGGGCCATTGGCCAGAGAAACGGAAGAGTGAGGTGTGAGTCTGCATGGAGGTAGGAGTCACAGGCACATTGTACCCTGTGAGGTCAAAGTCATTCTCTTGAGGGGACACTTGCCTTCTGTGAGCCTGGGAGGATCTCAGGGAGTGGGAGCAGCTTGCTAAGATGGCATCAGCCTGCTGTCTCCTCCTGTCCTTTTCCAGTCTGTTGTGCCTTTCTGCTTCCTGCCTGAAAGCTCTGCCCAACCTACCATCCAGGAGTGGGTCAGGGGAGTAATCAGTGTTTGGGGTCAGAAAAAGGAAAACGGGAATATCTGTTTCTGAACAGGAAGAAGCAGAAGTAAAAGACCTTAAACTCGTGAATGATAAGGCAGAAATCTCGGCTTCATCCCCACCTCTGACATCCCAGTACACACCCACAAAATAAAAACATAAGTAGATCCATTTCCAGTACAAACCAAAAGATAACTTTATTTCCGGCCTTCATTTTTGTTTTTAATTTTAGCCCCAAATGAAACTGCCCCACCCCTCTCGTGTGTGAACATATTTGCTTATTTATATAGGAAAGAGAAAACTCTGGAAAAATACCAGAGAAGCAGATAATACTGCTTTTCAGGGAGAGTGCTTCCTGTGTTTGAATGCTGAATCACCACCTATTGATCTATAGGTAAATCTTTATGTACATTCCATATATAGAAATGGAATCCAGAAACTTAGTCTTATCCTGGAGACATTATTAGGTATAGGGAACCTGGCTGTTACACGGATTCATCTGTTCATTAATTTTTTTTTAAAAAAAAAAAAGGGTGGGGGAGGGATATCTAGCATGGTGGTGTACACCTTTAATCCCAACACTTGGGAGGCAGAGGCAGCTCTCTGGTGAGTTCCAGGCCAGCCTGATGTACATAATGAGTTCTGGGCTAGCCAGGGCTACACAGTGAGACCTCGCCTAAATATATATATATATATATATATATATATATATATATATATATATATATATATATATAAAGAAAGAAAGAAAGAAAGAAAGAAAGAAAGAAAGAAAGAAAGAAAGAAAGAAAGGGAGGGAGGGAGGAAGGAAAAACTGATGATTTGTCTTATAAACAGTGTTGAACTTAATATGATAGAAACTCAAGTTGTTAGTGAGAAAAATGTGTACGTGTATAATATAAACAGAGGTCACAGTGCAGTAAGTCATAACCAGCTCCACTCCCTGCCCCTCCCGCCTCCCCGCACTCATACTCCCTGCCTCCAACATGTTGGAAAAGGTTAATTTGCTGTTTGGTAATGAGCCCAGCCTTTAAAAACTGGGCTATCTCGCTAGCCCTAAAGGGCTGCTTTCGAGGCTCCAGAATACAGCTCTTCCATACTATTCCCACGGAGAGGAGAGGGAATGACCTAGTAAGGATTCTGTGGAGTGAGACACGGAAGAGAAAGTTTCCCTCTGACAGGAAGAGGTCCTGAGCAGGTGTTTTCCAGACATGGAAGGAAAGTTTCAGAGATTATAAACACTTTGAAATTAAAAAAAAAAGTGTGTGTGTGTTGGGCTTGATTACATATGTTAATGAGATAAAAGCTCCGAGGACATTCATTGGATAAGAAAGGCCAGCTTGCTGGTAAGCCGCTGAGAAGCCAGGGTCTGTTCTGAGTGGGGAATTCTGCCCAAGGAAGCGGATACAGCATCACTTAACTTGGCCCATGAGTCATCCCCGCTTCGTGATTGCACGGCGGCACAGTTTCACCCGGAGACAGCTTTGTTCTATCTTACTAATGTTGGGCTCTGCATTTCAACCATAGAAAAAGCCCTTTGAAACATCTCCCATCCACAAGAAGAAATGACCTGTAAATTCTGTCAGAACTAGCCGCTTGAACAACATCCTCCCTCCACAGGAGAGGGCGAACATCACAGGAGACATCTTGGTCACGGATGACTCAGCCTTGTGTATGAGTTATGATTGTGTCTCTGTGACAGAAACAATCCATGGGAAGGAAGACCGTGTCGTCCTTGTTCATAGTTTGAGAGGGTCTCAGCTGGGCACGCTAGAGAGGATACGGTGGGGTTCATGGGGGTGACGTGTGGAAGAGCTGTTCACACAGCAGAAGTCAGGAAACACACACACACACACACACACACAGAGAGAGAGAGAGAGAGAGAGAGACAGAGAGAGAGACAGAGAGAGTGACAGAGACAGAGAGAGACACAGAGAGAGAGAGAGACAGAGAGCAGAGAGACACACACAGAGACAGAGGTAGAGGCAGAGAGAGAGACAGACAGACAGAGGCAGAGATAGAGAGACAGAGGCAGAGAGAGAGACAGAGAGACACACAGAGGCAGAAAGAGACAGACAGACAGAGAGAGGCAGACACACACACACACACACACACACACAGAGAGAGAGAGAGAGAGAGAGAGAGGATGGAGGGATGGGTCTATAAGAACCTCTTCAGACTGCTAGGTCCCCCCCACCTACTAAAGGCTCCAAAACTTTCAAATTAGTGTCCACCCCTGAAAAACCAACATGGGAATGTGAGTCTGTGGGCAATGTTCCACATTCAGACTTTAACCTCAACCCAGAATTAGCTTAGAAAGGGAGACTCCTTTTGAAAAGTCATACCGAGTCCACAGTTTGACACCCTGACTTATTTCCTTTAAGTAAGCCTTTCAACAAATATGCTGTTGAAAAGAAAATAAGTACAAATTCGACAGGCTACTGAAAACGACGCTGTCTTAATATGCCATTGTGAAGGAAGGGACCCCAGCATAGAGAAACAGCAAACATGGCTGGCAGGCTGATCTGGCACAAGGCAATGGTTTTTAAAATCCCCAAATGACAGACATTTCTGTTTTCTCTCCCACAGGCCAGTAATCTCATTTGTTTAGGGCACAATGCCTTATCTAAGAAATAATTTGGAGCCTGAGACGGCCCTCTTTTTTCTGATCATGGGCTCAGTCGCATAACTGACTACTTGTGACTTCCCAGTTCCCAGAGGAGCAGACACCAGACCAGCTAGAGGAGAGACAGCATCCAACTTCTCCATGGCTCCAGTAGCTCTGGACGCACCTGTATTGAAGACGAACCACAATAATCTTACATAGAACATTTTCGGCTTTATTGAGGAAGTGAAACCTTGATCCATTCAGTACGGGAAGTTCTCCAGGATTTCTTCAGAAAGTAACCTGATAATTTATAATCTGGATAGACTAGAGGTGGTAGTTTTTCTGAAAGGAGGAAGTGGTCACCATCAACCACATCAATGAGTTGCATCACTCATGGGATTGTTCGCGTCCATTGCTGATGGAGAAGTTCTAGCCATGGGCGAGATCTTCTGGGCTTCTTTAAAACTGATGCAGGACCCACCCAATTTCTTTCAAAGAAGTAAACCTTCAGCAGACTTTACTGGACCCTGTTTGTAAAGGTGACCTCCCTCTGGGGAGCTGGTGTCAAAATAAACCCAGGACAAACCAGAGTAGCACAAATAAGTCGAGGAAGGTGCATTGCTCAGCATGGCTTGCTCTGTGGTTCTCCCGTGTGTCGCATTAAAACATTTACGAAAGGGAGAAGATGCGACCCTTTATCTCGGTGCCCGTACGTCTGCAGTTGCTGCTGCCATCTCTTGAAACAGAAAGATTGCTGAAAGGAAAGCAAGCCGATGGACCAATGTGTGTTTCGTTCTTTACTCTGGAGAAACCTCAGTTCAGAACTCACTCTAAGCAGTGGCTTGGAGTCTAGCTCATAGGCTACCTTCAACAAGGAACAATGTATTTTTGAGAAGTGATGGGGCAAAGGAGAAGCCAGCCTTGGCTTCTGAGAGCAGGAACCCTGATGGAAGACTGAGTCTCTAAATCTCTGGCTTTTAGTCTGTGAAATTAACTTCCTGGGGAGTTTTTGTGAAGCTTCAGACAGAGAGAGAGAGAAAGAGAGAGAGAGAGAGACAGAGAGACAGAGAGAGAGAGAGACAGAGAGAGAGAGAGAGACAGAGAGAGAGAGAGAGAGAGAGAGAGAGAGAGAGAGAGAGAGAGAGAGAGAGAGAGAGAGAATGAACCCAGGCAAAGGATGTAGATCTTGCCTAGCATTTATAAAATCCCGACTTTGAACCCTGGCATGGTGAAAACTGGGTGCCTGTAATTCGCACCCTTGGGAGATGGAGGCATTAGGATCAGAGAGGCCATCCTTTCTTGGGTACACAGCAAGTTTGAGGTCAGCCTGGGATCTACGAGATTCTGATTCAAAAATAAATAGAAAATAAAATAATTAACCCGATTCATACTACTTATTCACACTTGTGCTGGCCAGTTTTATGCCACTTTGACACAAGATAGAGTTGTCCGAAAGGAGGGGACCTCAGTAGAGCAAATGCCCCCCCTAAGACCCAGCTGTAACCAGCACTTGGGAGGCAGAGGCAGGTGGATCTCCGTGAGTTCAAGGCCAGCTGGTCTACAGAGTAGGTTCCCGGTACAGCTAGGGCTGTTACACAGAGAAACCCTGCTGTGAAAAACAAAACAAGATCCAGCTGTAAGGTATTTTCGTAATTAATGATTGAAGGGAAGGTCCAGCCCGTGGGGGGTGGGTGGTGCTATCCTTAGACTGGCGGTCCTGGCTTCTATAAGAAAGCAGGCGGAGCAAGCGGTATTGAGTAAGCCAGCAAGCAGGGCTCTGTGGCCTCTGCGTCAGTCCCTGCCTCCAGGATCCTGCCCTGCTCAAGTTTCGGTCCTGACTTCCTTCGATGAGGAACAGCGATGTGGAAGCAGAAGACAAAGGAACCTTTTCCAAACAAACCCCCCCATGATGCTTTGCGGCATTTCATCATCGCCATAGTCACCCTAACTGGGACGTCACTATGTAAATCTTATCTGTTATCGCATGTGCCCCTACGACGTGGAGAGGACAGAGAGCGCCTGTGTTGTGGATGAAGATACAGTTCCCAGTTTCCTGCATCGTATGCCTTTAGACTCTAGTGTCTTTGACGGTTTGGGAGCCGGGAGGGCGGCAGTTAGACGTGTAGGATCCAGGTGCCATGAACAACAGACCAGCAAACAACATATATGCCGCCATAGAGGAGTGAGTGTTTCCACATAGGATTGGACTAAATCACTGATAAGTGTTCCCTAACTTAGACAAGACAAAGTTTCTAGATTTATCTCCCTCCCCACCCCCCAAAAGAAACCTCCAGTTTGGGAAGCCTGAAAAAGAGAAGTCACTGATTTTTTTTTTTTTTTTAAATCTCCTTGGTCAAGCCATGTGTTTTGCCACATGACTGTAGTCTCAACCACCTGGAAGGCAGAGCAGAGAAGATCATGCAAATCTATTAGCTGAAAACCAATGGAGGCAGCATAGTCAGATAATATCTTTAATTTAAAAGAAAAAAGTCTTTAAAAAAAAAAACTTTATATGGACTAGGAACACAATCTTCCAGCTTCCCAGAAACAAAGAGAACATTCCAGCCACGAACGGCTTGAGCAAGTGACTTGGAGGGACTTGAGAGTTCCAGGCTCCTCATTTCCAGGTCATTAAGGTCTCATGGTCACAGCAATTCAGAGCTCTCTGAAATGACACACATTCCCTATATCCCACGGCAGCGGGAATGTCGGCATGTAAAGAGCTTGTGTTCAAAACGAGCACTTTCCCACCGATACAGGGACAGAGCCATGCGACTGGCCACGTTCCAACTTGCTCGATACGTTCTGTAAATTCTTCCACTATGTTCCTAAAGGGAATCTATGAGAACACGCACTACACTCCCACGCCTTTCCCCCTTTCCCCTACCCTCTCCTTCCCTTACCAAATAACAATAACTGAATAAAAAATTCAGATGCCTTGGATTTGACTGATGTTTCCCTAAAAGAAGGCTCTGTCTGGTTTATTTTATGAGAGTGAAATTACAAGGAAGTAACTTAGGTCATTAATACATGACATTATTTTATCGAATAAAATAAGAACTATATGGGGCTGGAGAGACAGCTCAGCAGCTAAGAGCCTTGCTTCTCTTGTAGGGGCCCCAAGTTCAGTTCCCAGTGCCCACATCAAGCCGCTCATTATTACCTCTAAGTCCAACTTCGGGGGGGCTCCTATGCCCTCTTTTGGCCTCTGCAGGCACTGTATACACATGTGCATGCATACATACATGTACATGCATACACAGAGACCCATATACATAAATCATCTTTAAAAATCTAAAACAAGGACTACAGGTCCAAAGCTAAGTTCTATCATCAACATTTTAAAAAGATCCTTTTGGGGAAATGGATATGCCTATCCAACCAAAAACACAGATGCCAAGTCACCCTGGCAATTAATGGAGGCAAACTGACATTCTTCTATAAGCTCTGAGTGGCCACGTTCAGGAAAGCCATTAATAAAGGCCAACTAAATACATACAAGGGGAGACATGCTGGGTGAGTGAGGCCACTGTCCATCAGAGCCAGTGATATTGCCTTTGATAATGGGCCGTATATCACCCTGGGATAAGAGAGAAGCCACGGCCTGTTATGTTACCAGTCTGTGTCCCTGTAAATGGAGACTTATGAACAGACCAGAAACAGCAATTGAATGTTCCAGCTAACATAACGACTGGCTTACTTTCCCAGCGGTTCTCCTTGAGTCGTACCGTAAATCTCACATGATGTGCGAACTGCCCATTCAGGCTGAGCAGGAGAGTTGGTCAGCTTAGCTATAGCCAAGCTGTGATAGAGATCATTTCTACTCATAGGTCAGAGTCCAGAGTCATTCTCCTTATTCTGCCTCACCTACAAGAAAGGCAGCAAGGTGTAAACAGAAAACATGACCCAAAATGGAAAGATCCAGAAATATTTGGCAAGCAGCATGATTGGCTTCTCCCAAGCTTCTCTCCTAGCTTTTGATTTTGCTTATATAAATATCTCTGTTTGTGTTGCTGTAACAGAGGACACTATCTAGACAATATCTGATTGCTACGATTTGATTGTGAGGCGGTCCATATAGGCTCATGGTATTTGAACGCATGGTTCCCAGATGATGGAAGTGTTTGGGGAAGAGTAGAGAACCCTCACTGACATGTCTATCCTATGGAATGCAGGCTGCTCCCATCACAGGATAGCTCAGAACGAGGCCCAACACATTGACAGATGACAGCAGCATTTCACAGTGTCAGGACAACCTAGCAGGAGGTGGGCCCCAGTTGGATGAAGTCGATCACTGAAGGGCAGCTTGGTCCACTATAACCCTTCCTGTTCACTGTTCTTCCTGTCCACACTCTCTACTGCCTTCTCTATTAGATGAGGAGCCTTGATGCTCCTGCTTCAGTGACCTGTCACACCTTCTCAGATCAGGATGGACTGTGCCCTCAGACATGAGCTAAAACAGACCCTTCCTCCCGTAGGCTGTCTCTATCAGGCACAGTGGCAAAAACGTGAACACGAATTCAAGAATCTACAAAGAATAGAAATTTATTTAAGAAACGGTTCTGGAGGCAGAGCTCAATGGGTGTCAGCAAAGGCCTTCATGACTTGTTACCCCATGAAAGAATAAGTGAGGAAGAGAGAGAGAGAGAGAGAGAGAGAGAGAGAGACAGAGACAGAGACAGAAACAGAGAGAGAGAGAATGCAGTAAGAGACTAAACTCTTGTATAACAAACCCACATCCAGAATTATGACATTAATTGATTCATGAAGGTGGAGACCTCTTAACCGAATTGCCTCCTATTAGGTCTCGCCCTCCCCACAACGCTGTGCTGGTAAGTTTCAGCACATGGACTCAGGAGTCACAATCAAGCCATAGTAGTAAATGTAGAATGTAGACCAATGTGTTGGGTTCTCATTCCCTTCCTGGATCACACAGAAGCTATAGAAACAAGCAGCTATAACCCCCTTTCTTCAAAGTGCTTAAGGACAATGAGAGATATAAGATACAAACCTCTTAGGGTAAAAGCAAAACACCTAAAAGGGGCCAGGACACTACCACACCAAGAGTCACCTGAAGGAATAATCCCAGCGTATTAGCATTTCAGCATTTAGACATGATCACACCTTCTACCCCCAACCAAATAGCTGGAGCTAGAGAGATGACCCAGTGGTCAAGATCACTGGCTGCTCTTCCAGATGACCAGGGTTCCATGCCCAACACACACATGATGATTTAGAACTCCAGTTCCAATGGCATCAACACTCTCTTCTGGTCTCCTCTAGCACCAGGCACACACATGGTATACAGACATGTAGGTAAAAACACTCGTACACATAAAAAATAAAAGTGAAATTCTAAAAGAAAAAAAATTTAAACCTGTAACATCCAGCATCCAAACACTGTTGCTTCACTGATCAAACTCTCTATCAAATGCCCTCAGATGTACAAGGCTTTTTTTTTTTTTTTTTTTTTTTTTTTTGTTTTTTTGAGACAGGGTTTCCCTGTAGTTTCTAGAGCCTGACCTGGAACTAGCTCTTGTAGACCAGGCTGGCCTCGAACTCACAGAGATCCGTCTGCCTCTGCCTCCAGAGTGCTGGGATTAAAGGCGTGCGCCACCACCGCCCGGCAGATGTACAAGGCTTTAAACTGACCTCATAGCCTTATGATTCAAATGTTATTTTTCTAGCCTTCTTATTTTCAAACTTTTTTTTTGTAAAGCAGAAAACAATTTTCACATTTTTGAGCAATAAGTGTTTATACGACGCTTTCTTGCCTTTGCTGGAACTGTTCTCCCCAACACTTTCGGAAAATCTCTGTGGTATTCTAACTGTCTTCACCTCCTGTAGAGGAAAAGTCACCATTGCTGCTGCCACCTGGGGACGCTTTGTCCTCCAAAAGCAATTCGTAATGAACATGACTAGCCTTGACACTGCTCGAGTGCAGTCAGCGGGGCAGATGCCATGTGTGTTATGACAATCGACTGACCAAAGAGTCAGAAACTGATTTAAAGCAAAATGGCACCTCTGTGTTTCTAGAAAGGACACAGAAGTAGCCGGGCAGGGGTGGTGCCAGCCTTTTATCCCAGCACTTGGGAAGCAGAGTCAGGCAGATCTATGTGAGGCCAGCCTGGTCTGCAAGAGCTAGTTCCAGGATAGGCTCCAAAGCTAAAGAGAAACCCTGTCTTGAAACACAAAAACAAAAACAAAACAAACAAAACAGAAAGAGGAGGAGAGAAGGAGGGGGAGGAGAAGGGGAGGGGAGGGGAGGGAAGGGAAGGGAAGGGAAGAAGGGAAGGGAATCGCTGTCTGTGATTTACTCCAGGATGGTGCTGGGAAAAGTCAGCAGGGCAGCAAACTGTGGACTGGGAATCTAACGCAGATGTTGGAGAGCCAACCAAAAGCAGCATGGTAAAGAGACACACGTGTTTCTTACACTCTGGGTCCCTGAGCAACAGGACCAGTATACTCCGTGTTCTCTCTATCTTAGCTTATCTTTGCCACATAACGGCCACTCCATTCCGTAAAGGTCTAAAGCCTATAGCACTTGGCTCTGACCCACCTACCTGTGCCCCCACCTCTGTTCTTGATAAATACTTGAATCTATGACTTTCTTTGTTCTGTGACTAATCAAGGCGCATGTGACCTTTCCCAGTGGAACATGGTGTTTAAGGGAACTTGCATCTCTGTTTCTGGGCCATGGTCACTTCTGTTGGGCTCCAGAATAAAATCATCCCGTTCCTTTTGAGATGAGAACTGCTACCGAGTGGACACAAAGCAAAACCGCAAGTCCCAGCTCGGCAGATGCAAACAAGCACAGCCTCCAGCAGGCCACCTGCCTTTAGAAGTCAAAGCTGATCAATACGCCACCTGAGCTCAGGCCTTAGCCACACAAGACCACACACTACTGTCTGAATCCTTTTAGGTGAAGAACCTGTAGGGAGCTTGGGCAGGTTTTCTTCGTTAAGGCACCTACTCCCTTTCCTGTGTTCTAGAAGCTACCTGGCTCACCCTGTCCTGGTCATAACTGCTTTTTCCAACTGGCTAGAACAAATGTCCCAAGCAAGCCTTCTTGCATCCCTCCAGATCTAGCCTTATTTCTGTCCGTTCTAGGCCCAAACACAAGGCTGTGGTAACACCATGAATATTTGCTCCCTCTGCACCCAGAACAATGTGTGATTCACTCCAAATTCAGGGTCAGTATATACTAATCTATTTATTCAAAGCTTTGGGACAAAAAAAAAAACCCCACCTATTCACAAGTTTTGATTCCTGCTAGGTAGCAGACATTCTGCTAAATCTGAGATGAAAAAATTAAGCATGATTTACTTCCTACCATGTAGGCATCCTTCGGGCTCCTGGGGATGATAGGAAAACAAAGCTAGCCCATTGTAGGGGAGACTATAGTAGAGAAACGGAGTGCTGGTAAAAAGAGGTGCAGCGTTTGAGCAGGTCATCCTAGCCAGACAAAAGTGTGACTGATATGGGCCTTCTCAGCTCAGCGTGTGTCACGGTACACGTCTGAGTACGACTGTCGTTTGTTTGGAGACAGAGCCTCATTATGTAGGCCACTACGTAGCCCAGGCTGGTCAGGAGCTCACTATTTAGACTAGGCTGGCCTTGAACTCAGAGACCTCAGCCTACCTCTGCCTTCCAAGGGCTGGGATTAATGGCAGGTTCCCCCCTGGATAAGCAGTATGACACTTTGGCAGAAACAAGGAAGTGGAGAAGCCTGCTCATTCACTCCGCAAACAGCCGTTGAAGGTGAGCAAAGACTTTACTTTGGCCTTGAAGATAGCAAGCAAGATAAAGTTCCAGTTTTCCCAAGCTTACCTGACTCTGTGCTCCTTTAATACAGTTCCTCGTGATGTGGTGACCCCCCCCCCCCCGCTGCCGTAAAGTTATTTAGTTGCTACTTCATAACTGTCATTTTTGCTGCTGTTAGGAATCATAAAGTAAATATCTGGTAGGCAGGA
This sequence comes from Arvicola amphibius, assembly GCF_903992535.2. Classification (NCBI taxonomy): domain Eukaryota; kingdom Metazoa; phylum Chordata; class Mammalia; order Rodentia; family Cricetidae; genus Arvicola; species Arvicola amphibius. The sequence goes on along the minus strand of NC_052050.1, from coordinate 137,906,603 downwards.
TATCTAATCTGTGAAACAACCCCCGTGAAAGGGTCATTTCATCCCCCCCCCCCCGGGGGTCATGACTCACCGGTTGAAAATTACTGTCCGTGATTAACGAGATGGGCAGGAAATGAGCAACTCTAAGCCATGGAGATAAGGGCTAGAGAGAGGGCAAGGCAGGATGGTATGACAGTAAGGAGGGGGGCATCTTTAGAGGGGCGCAGGGGTGAGCCCCAAGCCAGCGGCAAAGGAGATGGACACAGGAGGGGGCCAAGCAGAGGACAAAAGCAAGAACAGAGATGAGAAGGTGGAGTGATTGGCGAACACTAAGGCGCAGCTTAGAGACTCAGAGTATCCACAGTCGCTTCCCTAGAAACCGGAGTGAGAAGTCTGATGGTCTCCTCAAGGGATGATTTGCTTTACACACCAGGACTTATATAAATAATCTCAGACAGAGATAAACATCAACCTTCCATACAAATGTGCTTCTAAGACATTTATTAAAATATAATACATATTATATATTTAATATATATGATATGTATGTATGTGTGTATATGTATATATAAAATGTTTGGCCTTGAGAAACTTTTGGCATTTTCCTCTTCCGCCTGAGATCCATGTAGCCTGAGAAAGCTAGTGTCATATGAACTATTTTTGACCATCTAATCCCAAAATGCTGAAGGAAAAAAAAAAGAAAAAAAACAAAACAACTGCACCAAGCAAGGAAGGGAGTCACACAGAACTCACGCTTCCATTGGGTCCCCTCCTCTCTAGTCCATAAGCAACAAGCAACCCCCTTCTCATCCTGGAAGATCCTTCCATGTGATTCCAGTCATCGAGAAGTCTTCTAATTGAAAACTCCCGTTTTTCTCAGTATTTATTTAGCTATGCCTTTGACACACTCCTGCTAGCTCTGCAGCTCCTGTGGGAATTGGACAGGGACATTTACTTATAAGTCCCCAAAGCACGCTAAAATGACAAGCGAAGAAGAGCCATCTGGCAAATGGTTGGCAAAAAGCTCTTTCCCTCGATTTGTTTTCCTTGGAAGTCCCATCCCAGGGAGCCCAGCACAGAGCCAAGGCAACTCTCAGAGTGTCCTGTGTGCTCCTAACCCAAGCCTCCTGGCTGAGTTACCTGGGGAAGGCAAACAGGCAAACATCTTCCAGGTATAAACTGCAGGCTCAAGAAGGCAGGCAGACCCTGGCCCCCTTTCCCCGCCAGTGTTAGGAGTAGAACCAGGGATTACTTCTGATGGGTTCCCCTCAAAACAGTCACAGCACTAAGGGACCAGTGGAACATCCTCCCTGACAATTATTATAGTTCTCATCTGGGTGAGACCTCTGACGCCTTTCTGTCCCTTGGCACCCTGAATAGAGTGTCAGACACTGAATGCCATCGCGGGTGTATGGAAGTTTCTAGCTTAGGTCCAACTTGCTTTGTCTGTGTGTTGCATCCCAAATGTGTAGCACCTTCAGAAACAGTCCTACCATCTAGTTCTCATGAGTGTGGGTGACCAAGAGTAACGGCAATAGCCTCTGTTGTTTTGGGAGCCTCTTGGGGCTCCCTGACCCATAATTCATTAGGAGGTATCTCATACCTGGCACTGGGTGTTTTGGTTAAAGACTTATGACTTCTGGGACCAGTATTATCCATCCATGCAGGGTACTTGTATGCATTTTTTAAAAAATCAATTGAATCTATTAGTTACTTACAATGTAGTAGGTTTCTGTGTTGGCTTCTTTTCTATTCCTAAATTTTAGTTGACCCTCCCCCACTCCTTCCCTTCTCCACATCCTCCCCACGTCCCTGTTTGACCCTTTCCAGCCCCAATGTCTATTCTATTTTACTTCCATCTCACCTGAGTTTTTTCATCCCTCCCCTCAAGTCCTCCCTCCCACCACCCCCACAACTCATCACCCCTTTCTTGCTTCTGGCCCCTACAGACACTCGTTCCAATGCAAAAATCTAAAAATACAAAATTCCAACACAAAAACCCAATCTAGAAACCCGAAGCTCTACATGAGAGAACATGAGACCTTCTTTCCAAGCCTGGGTCATCTCATTCAGTGTCAGTGTTTCCAGTTCCATCCACATTCCTATAAATGTTATAACTCCTTTCCTCTAGTGCTGAATGGAATCCTGTTGCGTACATGCCCCACATTTCCATTATCCACTCTTCGTCTGATGGACATCTTGGGTTGTTTTCTTTTGCTAGCTATTGTGAACAGAGCAACGACCTTGGTGCGCAGGTCGCATACCCCTGGAGCGGTATGGCTGGGTCCTAGGAGTTGTTTTTAGCTTCCTAGGAAATCGCCATAGTGGCTGCATCTGTTTACCCTCTTCCCAGCAGTGAACGAGGGTTCCCCTCTCCCTACACTTTCTCTTGTCTTTTCTGTCATGGATTTTCTTGACGGTAGCCATTCTGCGGTAGCCGTTCTGCGTAGTGTGGGGCTGCGGGCAGGCCTGCTTTTCGTCCCGCCGGGCTCCCGGCCATCTGGCTAGCTTATGCCCCGAAATAACACACAAACTGTATTCATTTAAACACTGCCTGTCCCATTAGTTCCAGCCTCTTACTCACATCTTGATTAACCCATATCTAATAATCTGTGTAGCACTACAAAGTGGTGCCTTACCGGGAAGATTCTAGCGTACGTCCATCTTGGGCTGGAGCTTCATGGTGTCTGTCTCCCTGAGGAGAGGCACGGAGGTCTACTAACTTCCCAGCATTCTGTTCTGTCTACTCCACCCACCTAAGGGCTGGCCTATCAAATGAGCCAGGCAGTTTCTTTATTAACCAATGAAATCAACTCAAACAGAAGACCCTCCCACATCAGTTCTGACTGGGAGAGATAGCATCTCAGAGTAGCTTTACTCTGTACTTTCCTCATGGGTGTAGAAGTTGAACACACTTGAAAATGTTGACTAGCCATCCTTCTCTGTTTAGATCCCTGGCCCATTTCTAGATTCGGTTGTTTTCTTGATGCTTGGATGTGTGTGTGTGTTCCAGATATCACTCCTTTGTTGGGTGGTTGATATAGCGGGCCATGTAGCACAAACACACAGGCCGTGGCTTCTTTTCTATTCAGGCATATAAGACCCTCAGCTACTTAACTCTACTGCCTCAGGGAGGGATGGGCGTGTTCCATGTTTGCCTGGAGTCACACCACAGAGAGTAAGAGAGACCCTAGTGGGTCACCTACCCCCAACTCCACATCAGACCCAGCCATTTCCCTGGGAGAGATGGCCACTATGCTCTCTTCCATAACCTTCACACGAATCTGCTTCGAAATGGCCCTGAAGAGGAGGAAGAAGAACGAGGGCCTGTAGGAACCTCAGCACTGCCTGGGACTTCGCATCAGCAAAGTGTCCAGGACCTTAAGCTGGTCTTCCCTTGCACGGAATGGTGACAATTACACTGACCTTCCATTCCTTTGCTTGAATGAGAATTAAATAGTCAGGGGCTGGAGAGATGGCTCAGTGGTTAAGAGCATTGCCTGCTCTTCCAAAGGTCCTGAGTTCAATTCCCAGCAACCACATGGTGGCTCACAACCATCTGTAATGGGGTCTGGCGCCCTCTTCTGGCCTGCAGGCACACATGGGGACAGAATATCGTATACATAATAAATAAATAAATATTTTAAAAAAATAGTCAAAAAAAGTCTAACAGGGTAAATATGTTCATAACACACTGCATGTGTGAAATTGAAAAAAAATAACAGTAATAATTAAAAACAAAAAGAGACTTCTGAACATCCAGTCACCGTCCTCAGAAGGTTTTGACTCTAGGTCTGGCTCTGTTTCCCATGGAGTTCTCCGGAGACTTCAAGGAAGGGGACAGAGAACACACATGTACATTTCTGCAGCCTTCAAATGGCGTGAACTCTCTGAGGTGGCCAGATCGCAACTCATGGTTCAGCCTTGCAGAAGAGTGTGAAAACAGAAAGCCTCAGGCTCCCATGCTGGCAGATGCTGGGCAGAAACCATTAAGCAAAATCTAAGCAAGCCCAAGAAAGAGCCTTTACTAAAGCGCGAAACATCTCCATTTCAGGGTAAAATGGCTTACTGGGTATCTCGCTAACTATGCCATTTGGGCCCTAGAGCTATGAAATGTTAAAAAAAATTCTTTTTTTTTCACTGTATCTTAAGATTATTTTAGTACCCAGAAATTGATGCTTTGGTTTAAAAAATTTATGCTTATTTGCGCGCGCGCGCGTGTGTGTGTGTGTGTGTGTGTGTGTGTGTGTATGTGTAGGATGCATTCTTACCACCTACACACAAAGAGGTCAGAAAACAACTCTCGAGAGTCAGTTTTCTGTTTTTTTTGTTTTTTGTTTTTTTTTATTTCTTCTTCCACTATCTGGGTTCTAGGACCTGAGCTCGGGTTGTTAGGCTGGACCATTCGCCCTGGTACCTGCTCAACCATCTTACCAGTTTGTACGGTCACTGAGGTCAGGGCCACGCAGGGAGTCTCAAGTCCTCTGTCAGAAGGGTATCAACACAGTGGCTAGAGAAGAGTCCTGTTAACCCCGTGAGATCCTGAGAGACCATTTGCAAAGTTCCAGTTTACCCTATAATTCCATTGGGTGTTAGCTTGAGCTATTAGGGCCCACAGTTTGATGGGCTGGTTCACCTTGGGATTAGTTCATTAGCACACCTAAGCCTGTCCTGGGTTAGGCTGTGGTCCGGTACCTGTGCCAAGCTCAAGCATTACATCATTTCAAGCCACACAAAATGGCTTCGGAGTTACACCACTTGTACTTTTTAAAGATGATATTTAAGCTATGTTCCTTACCCCATCTCTCAATTTGGTTTAAACAATGGCCAAACGAGTGAAGACCACGCACTCTTGCGGTTGATAATACCAAAGCTGAGCTTTGTCCCATATGTCAGCCTTCCACAGCCACATGCCTGCTCTCTTCTCTGCCATGTTCCACATCAGAGACATAGGTGTGGCCCTGGGCCCTCAAACCAGCCGCTCTCATATAGGAAGTACAGACTAGATGGGGCTGCTGGACTCATAGCTGTTGTTACCCAAATTTCCTAAGGAGAAGGTAGCAACCTAAAGAATCTCTTAAAGACAGCACGCATACATATACACACATGCATATGTATATACACACATATATGTATATACATACACATACATATATGTATAGCATATACACATACACATGTACATACACACAAGTATATATACACACAGACATACACACATACATATATATATATCACACATACTACACACACACATATGTATGTTTGTGTGTCTGGGGACATGGCTCTGTTGGAAGAGTGCTTACCTAAACATGCACAAATCTCAGGGTTTGTCTTCAGTACTGCATAGAGGTTGGTGGAACCTGCCTGTAATTCCAGCACCTGACAGGTAGAGACAGGATTAGAAAATCACGGCTATTCTCTGCTACACGGAAAGTCTAAACCAAGCTTGGGCTACATGTGGCAGGAAAATCAAACCAACCAACCAACAATGCAATGTTATAAAAAAAAATCAAGAAATTTTGTAAATGTTCACTATGACGTAGTTAGATAGAGACAGCATTGCACATTAAAGTAAAAGGTTGACAAATGGCTTACAAAGCCTCCTGTTATATTTCCTTTGAAATAAATTTGGCGTATGTGCTATTTCACTTTTTGTGAAATGTATATTCATACATTATACTCAAAAGACCGGGAGAACACCCACTGAAATACAAAGAACAATTATGGGTGAATGTTAAGGTTCTCTATAGCCCATTATTCTCAATACTGGAGATCAAATTCAGGACCTTAAGGATGCTAAGCAAGCACTCTAACCACAATGGACTGGGGCCTCCCCCATCAACCACTCATTGAGAAAATGTCTTATGGCTGGATCTCATGGAGACATTTTCTAAACTGAGGCTCCTTCCTCTCTGATGATTCTGGCTTGTGTCAAGTTGACTCATAAAGCCAGCCAACACAACTGACCCCTTGTCAACTTGACACAGAAACATCACTATTAAGCCACAACCCTTCTTTTCTTATTCATCCCAAGATCTCACACTAAAACATAAATAATTTTTAAAAGTCCCACAATCTTCACAAATGCAAACACGCTAGAATTTCAGTCCATATAAAATAGCCAATCCCTTTTCAATTCCAAAGTCTCTTAACTGTGGGCTCCTGTAAAACGCTTTCTTACTTCGAGAGGGAAGAATCACGGCAACATCACAATCAAATCAAAACCAAATGCCAACCACCCAATGTCTGGGATCCATTCATGAGCTTCTGGGCCCCAAAGGACTTCTGCTACTTCTTCAGCTCTGCCGTCTGCCACACACACGGCTTGTCTTATAGACTCTGGCTGGCTTCACTCCACCGCTGCTGTTCATACCACCATCATCCCCCAGTACTGGCATGATGTCCGCAACACTGGGGTCTTCTGCTGCACCTGGGCTGCACTTTCACCATTAGCTTCTCGTAGGCCAAGGCTCCGCTTCTTTGCATGACCCCTGGGCCTTCAACTGGGCCTTCATGCCGTCAAAAACCAGTACCACCTAGGTAACTCTTACACATTACCAAGTCCGGCTGCCAGCATGAGGTACAACCTTGGCCGCCTCTGGAACACGGCTTCTCGGCGCTCTCAGGAAACACTTCCCAGAAGATTTCACCTCAGTGATGTTAGTCTCTTCTTAGTCACGGCTAATTTCTTAGCTCCAGCTGAGCAGCATCAAGTATCCCAGCAAAGCCAAGTTTTGCTTTAGTAGTTCTGGTGTCTTGCTCATCGCAACTGCTCCTCCAGCCCCAGCTAACCAGAACCACAGAATCCTAATTCAAAATAGTGAAGGGTCCTGATAGAGTCTTTAAAATCTTGTGAAATCTGAAACTTCACAAGCCAGGCCTCCGTCTTCCACACTGCTCTCAATATCCTCATCTCCCAAGCTCCTAAATCCTACCGAGCTCTCCATACTCAGTGGCTCTTCTAGCCTAAAGTTCCTAAGTCCTTCCAAAATCCTCCCCCAAACGTGGTCAGGTTTGCTTCAGCAACACAGCATTCCTGGTATCAACTTGTCTTAGCTAGGGTTTCTATTTGCTGCTATGATACACAATGACCAAAAAAGCAAGTAGGGGAGGAAAGGGTTTATGTGGCTTACATGTCCACACTGCTGTTCATTACTAAAGGAAGTCAGAACTGGAACTCAAACAGGGCAGGATCCTGGAGGCGGGAGCTGATGCAGAGGCCATGGAGAGGTGCTGCTTAGTGGCTTGCTTCCCCTGACTTGCTCAGCCTGCTTCAGTCCTGGGCCTTCAACTGCCGCCGAGGCTGCTCCTTCGTGTGTGTGGCACTCACAGTGCCAAGCCTCAACAGCTCTCCAAGACCTCTTCATGCCTTCAAAACCAGTACCACCTTTCTTATAGAACCCAGGACCACCAGCCCAGGGATGGCACCACCCACCATGGGCTGGGGCCTTCCCCATTGATTGCTAATTGAGAAAATGCCTTACAGCTGGATCTCATGGAGGCATTTCCTCAGCTGAGGCTCCTTCCTCTCTGATGAGACTCTAGCTTGTGCCAAGCTGACACACAAAACAGTCAGTACATAACACATCATGTCTCAGGGACATCCCAAAAGGGGTCATTCATCTAAGAGCGATGAATGGTAGTCTCTCACACATGGAATCTCAGCAGGCAAGGGTATGAGGCATGAGGATTTCCGTGAGTTCAGGGTAAGCCTGTGCTATATGGTGAATTCCAGACCAGCCTCAATATCCTGTCTCAAAAAGAAACAGCAACAGCGACACCCACAAAACCAAATAAGCAAAAGTCATATCTCATGTCACTGGGAACAGAGGAAAGGGAAGCTGGCGCAGGAAGGAAATTTCCAGCTGCAGTTTGCTCCCAGTTTCCTCTCCTGCCTTGCCTACTTCCTGTTTCCTCCACCATAGGAAAGAAACATCACTTCCTTTCTGAGCAACTGAGACCCAGACTCGAGACTTATCCAGAGACCTGATATAATCTCCAACTTTACCAATGAATTGTAAAATCAAAAATTGGTTTTAAAGACATGTTCTTTAACAAACATTGACTAATGGTTTTCGAAACCTACAGATTTGGTTTTGTTGACCTCAGCTTTTTTTTACAGAAAGCATCAGAGGCTCCCAGAAGTGAAATCACTTACCCAAGTTCCCAGTCTAGTAAGTGGGCTAGGCTGAGCTGCTAATCTAAATTTGTGTGCAGTGTTCTCTCCTGCTTTGACATCCTCCGTGACAACCATGAACATAAGGGCGGATCACACTTGATGCCCCTGAGGAGGAGAGACTGCTCTTTGCTTTGTTAGTACCCTGAGTGAAAATGTGTCTGACACCTGGGGTCAGCTTGTTGGGCAAGCCAGAGATGACAATTGGTCCTCTGTAGCCTGATAGGAATCTAGTTACCTGAGGCTCTCCACGAGCAGATGGATATAGTCTGACTGTTTTAATTTTGCAGTGGGCCGGGGGCGTGGCTCACCAATAAAATATTTGCAGAGCAAGTGAGGCAGGTGTGCGTACGTATACACACACACACACACACACACACACACAAACAAACACACACACACACACACACGAAGGAGAGAGAAAGGAGGAAAACATTTCAAATTACGCTAGGTATTAAGGAGATGTCCCAGTGGGTAATGTGCTTGCTACAGAAGCATCAAGGTCTGCATTCATACCCTTGGTGCCCATGTAAAAGCCAGGGACAACCACACGACTG